>NC_132881.1:42366343-42571343 GCF_030463535.1 Salminus brasiliensis
GGATAGTTTTATTAGTCCTTGGGACTGATGGATGTATGGATGGATAGCTTTATTAATCCCTGGGATGGATGGATGGACTAATTAGTCCCTGCAATTGATTGCTGTACATATGTGTTAATCCCTGGGATGGATGGATAGATAGATAGGTTAATTAGTCCCTGCAATTGATGGATGTACATATGTATTAATCCCTGGGATGGATAGATCGATTAATTTGTCCCTGGAATTGATGGCTGTACATATGTATTAATCCCTGGGATGGTTAGATAGATTAATTAGTCCCTGGAATTGATGGCTGTACATATGTATTAATCCCTGGGATGGATAGATGGATTAATTAGTCCCTGGAATTGATGGCTGTACATATGTATTAATCCCTGGGATGGATAGATGGATTAATTAGTCCCTGCAATTGATTGCTGTACATATGTGTTAATCCCTGGGATGGATGGATGGATATATAGGTTAATTAGTCCCAGGAATTGATGGCTGTACATGTGTATTAATCCCTGGGATGGATAGATCGATTAATTGGTCCCAGGAATTGATGGATGTGTGGATAAATAGCTGTATTAATCCCTGGGATTAATTGATAAATAGCTAGCTTTATTTATACCTGGGACATAAGGATTGATGGACAGATGGGTGGATGGATATCTAGCAGTCCGCCAACTACAATGACAGACCTAACAGAAGCCTCTTGCAGTAACAGTATTGCAAAGGCTAATGTGAGCATAATAATGAACACTGTATATACTGGTGCAGCCCTAATCTATACTGCACTGTCTCAGCGCACGCACTGCTGAGTGTACCAACCCTGCACACCACTGTGTTTATTACCAGCACTGCTGGAGATGCAGCGCTTCTGTGCTATTTGTGTTTCACCCAGATGTTTAGTGTTTACTGGATTTATAGAGAGACTGAATTAACTCCAGTCCTGCTGGAACAGAGGAACTCGCCTTAACCCTTAACCCTTATTCCCGGCCTTTAAATCCAGCCCTAAATCTTTAAACCCAGCCAGTAATCAACCAGTAAACTCAACATTAACTCTTATCACGGCCTTTACTCTTTAAACCCAGCCTTAACCCTTACACCAGCCTTAAACCCAGCCTTAACCCTTATACCAGCCTTAAACCCAGCCTTAACCCTTATACCAGCCTTAAACCTAGCCTTATAAGTACACATGAGTACCTGGACCTCAGCATACTCAACCAATCCCCCCATCGAGGAGTGTGTGCTGGCACGTGGTGTGTTATTAGGAGAGATGTTGGAAGCAAACCACTGAGATTAGTGTGAGATCAGGGCCAAGCTCACTACTGGTAATCAATCTCTCTCTCTGTGTGTGTGTGTGTGTGTGTGTGTGTGTGTGTGTGTGTGTGTGTGTGTGTGATCAATTAAAGCGATCAGTCTGTGCTGAACTGTAGATTAGATTATTGTGCATTCTGCAGTTTCTCTCTTTTACCCTGTGTTGTGTGTAGTGCTTACATGTGAGCTAGGTGTGTGTGTGTGTGTGTGTGTGTGTGGGTGTTTCTTTCTACAGCAGCTCTGAGCATTCCGTGGTGTGTGTGTGTGTGTGTGTGTGTGTGTAGGGGCAGAAACCCTGACGCCCGCTGCTTTAACCAAATTGGATGCTTATGTAGTCGACTCTCCCACTAATAACCTGCTCTCCCGGAGTGTGTGTGTGTGTGTGTGTGTGTGGTAGTGCACATGTTGGACGTGTATACATATCCCAGCACACCTAAAACATGACTTTAACAGGTGCCATTGGAACACGATAACCACAGCGTTATTCACTTCATATGTCAGTGGTTTTAATGTTATGGCTGGTTGGTGCAGTATTTGTACTAGGACTTGATACTTGATGTAAAGGTTAGTTATGTGCTTCCTCTGAGACGCATGAATCCAGCCAACCACTGTTTGGTCTTGCTTGGTCCAAAGTAGCAGGCGTGAAAGGTGCCTCAGACAAAATGTGGTAGGCTGTGTCCCAATTGCAAACTACCCACTAATGCTATACAGTGATCTTAAAGGTGCCGGGTACCCCTGTCTAATGCATCATCCAGCAGACTTCTGTGTCGGAGAGCATCACAATGGAGTTCTGAGGGGAGAAAGAGCACACCATCTACCCACCCGGAGAGAGCATAGCCAGTTGTGCTCTCTCAGGCTCTGGCTGCTGATGGCAGGCAGCACGACCTGACATTCAAACCAGTGATCCTCGACTCCTGGTGGCATATGCTGATCTTAATAGTGCATACTATTAATAGTAGCATACCGACCTGTTGTGCACCAGCCCCCCCATTTGTCCAGATGTACATAGCTCCTCCCTTTTTGTTTCACATTGCATTCTGAAATAATAGTATCCATTGCAGCCACACTCAAAAACTGACCGTTTCGGGTCATGCTGCTTGCCAACAGCAGCTGGAGTCTGAGAGAGCACAATTGGCCTCGGATGATGACCACTTCCTCCCCTCATCACTCCTGGTGTGTCGGTCAGCACAGGCATCTGTTAGTGTTGGACACGGGTGGTATTTGGCCTCTGCTTTTACCCCATACACACTAGTGATCAAACACACACAGTGGACAGTGAGCACAAGCGCCTGGAGAGGTGGGCAGCCTTTACTGTGGCACCTGGAGAGCAAGGAGGGTTAAGGGGCCTTGCTCAAGGGCCCAACAGTGGCAGCATAGCGAACCCATGACCCTGTCCTCAATAGACTAGTGCTTTAAATTAGGACACTTTATATTACATACTGCATACTCAAAAACTAGTCATATCAGAACATTATGACCACCTGCCCAATAGCTAATAGTGGGAAAATCCACCCCCGGCTCGGTTGACGCTACCAGACGGGACTAGGCGTAGTGGCATGGACTGTAGTAGGTGCTCGGAGCAGTTTGTGAGAATGAACACCTCCCCAGTGGTGTGTCGATTGTTCTGTACCACTCACAGGAGTCGTCGCTCCCCTCTGGCATCTATGGCATCTCGGTACACCTTCACTACAGTGGCTCCAGAACATCCCACAAAGATGCTACCACTCTAATGCCAGGCATGGTGCCAATAGGGTCATATTTATCTGCTCCAGAGAGTCCTATTCTTTTGGCAGTACTTCTCTAAAGGGACTAGACAATCAGTGTGTGGGCATTTGCATCCATGTCAGCAATGGATGCAGCTTAAAGTGGGGTGTCCACAAACTTTTGGACATATAGTGAAGCAAGCACACCAGACACTGTAAAGCTTATAGAACTGATTACTGTAATAATTAACATCAATACAGACGACACAGTCAACGCTAAGGACATCAGTCATATGTCTGAGTAGCTTGAGAAGCGTGCAGACACACACACACACACACACACACACACACGTCACATTTCTGCTTAATACTTTTTTACTTTCCAGATTTTTTGTTTCTGCTGGATGATGAGAAAGTCCAGTTTACACTTCCAGATTACTGTGTGTGTGTGTGTGTGTGTGTGTGTGTGTGTGTTCAGATACAAGTGTCATAGTGTATGCTATGTGGGTGTGTGTGTTGCATGTTGTGGTCCGCCCAGGTGGAGCGAGTGAAAACAAAGAGAAAGAGGGAGGAGAAAGAGAGAGAGAGAGAGAGAGAGAGAGAGAGAGAGAGAGGGAGGAGGAGGAGGAGGAGGAGGAGGAAGGTGGACAGTGAGGAAACACGAGGAATAAGGAGAGAAAGAGGCAGAGAGGAATAAAAGAGGCATGGCACTTTATTTATGCTCCCCTCTCTCTCTCTCTCTCTCTCTCTCTCTCTCTCTCTCTCTCTCTCTCTCTCCCTCTCCCTCCCTCCCCTGGGTCTGTGTGTGTTGTTAGAGGCTGCCGCCCGCTGTCGTCCATCATGGCTCCTATGAGCACCATCTGCTCAACATTACAGCCGCTGTTGCCTGGCTACCTGCTCTCTCGCACTCTCTCTCTCTCTTTCTCGCTCTCTCTCTCTCTGTCCTCTGTCCCTTCATTTTCTCTTCTTTGGCTCTTATCACTCATCTTCCAGATACCTCACACAATCTCTCTCTCTCTCTTGCTCTCTCTCTCTCCCTCTCTCTCTCTCTCTCCTCTTTCTTTGTCATTCTCCTTGCCGTCTCTCTCTCTCTTCTCACTGTCTGTCTGTCTCTCTCTCCTGCTCTCCCTCTCATTTGCTTTCCTTTGTCCCTTGATTTTCTCTCCTGTCCTCTCCTTTGGCTTTGTCCCCCCCGCGCTGTGTATCTCTCGTCATGCTCAGCTGAGGAGAAGTCTGGCTCAGACACATTATCCGGGAGGAAGCGCGAGATGTATATTACTGCACTCATGATTAAGCCATCGAGAGAGAGAGAGAGAGAGAGAGGCGGGGAGAGTGTGAGCGAGTAAAGAAGAGGATATAGTGAGGGAAATGTGGACAGAGGAGTTTGGAGAAAGAGAAAGCAGGGGTGTGAGGGAGAGCGATAAGTAGAGATATGGAGGGATGGAGTTGGAGAAAAAGAGAGAGAGAGAGAGAGAGAGAGAAAGAGAGGGCGTGCATGACTGCAAGATAGGCATGGAGGTGAGGGAAATAGAGATATGATGGTTCAGATTGGGGGAAAGATAGACCAACACTGCCCTCCTCTGGACACCATGGACATCACACACACACACACACACACACACACATGCTGCCCGCCATTCGTTTCGTCAGCCTGCCTGGTTAAGTGAGGAGATCCTGCAGCGTCCGTGGAGATTTTGCACTTATCGATCGCCCCGGTCTGGATGGATGTGAAACGTCTGCTTTTAGAGAGAGTGAGAGAGCGAGCGAGGGGCAGTGCTAATTCCACCAATGCATCAGTCCAAAAGCAAACACACCACGCTTTAACACCGACCACTGAACATCAGCGCTCCTCCAAAGCCTCATCACAGATTTTCCGAACAGCTGAAACACATTTGTTATGTTTTCAATACTCATCATTCATAATCCCCGTCAATACACGATATTGACAAAAGTATTGAGACACCTGCTCATTGATTCATTGATTTCTCCTGAAATCAAGGCTTTTAAAAAGAGTAGCTGTAACCGTCTAGAGAAGAAGACTTTCTGCTAGAGTTTGGAAGAGAACTGCTGTGAGGAGCTGACTGCATTCAGCCACAGAAGCGTTAAGAGAGGTCAGGGTGTTGGGTGATCACGAACCCACCTCATCCCCCAATTCCCCAGCTCATCCCAAAAGTGCTGGATGAAGCACCATCCATCAGTTCCACTGCTCCACAGCTCAATGTTGGGGCCGGGGGGGGGGGTTATACCCCAATCATCAGCACTCAGCTTCCCTTCCTTACAAATACAGTCAACCAAGACAGGTAGAAGGGGCTTGTTGAGTTTTGCGCTGGAGCTGTTAGGCTAACGTGGCTAACAAGCCATTCCAATTCAGAGCCACTAGTGAGCATAGTGCATTCCCTAATCACCACACACTCTCCACAAACCATTTTTAAGTTGTTGAAGCATGCGAGAACTGGTATTTCTTGCTCTTTGGCTCCCCCTACAGTCAGAACATATAAGTCACATGATTTTCACATGCATTTCTGGACAAGCTGGGAGATGCAGAAGTATGTGGACTGAGGGGGTGAATCTCCAGGATCAGGGTTTGGCAGTGCATGTCTAGGACAATGAATCGCTATATGATATAAAGTGGATGATAATTTAACAGTTTGCTTCATTGTTCAGTGTGGGATGCTTTCATATGGACAACAGCATTAGTCCCTATAACGTCCATCAATGTCAATCAGCGGCCGCTGTCTTTGTTCACGGCTCTTTTCCCGCTGAGTTCTAACCACGATTTTTTCTTTTCCTCTCAGGAACAGGGCATGGTGGGCATGCCGCGCCAGGCCGGTGGCGTCCAGCCCCCTCACGCAGGCCCAGGGGGCGTGGCCTCTGCAGGGCCCAATGGACCGGGACCTGGGGCAGGGCCAGGTGGTTACTTGGGCAACCAGCAGCAGCAGCAGCAGGCAGCCATGATGAAGCAGATGATGGCTATGGAGCAGGAGAAAAGAGTGCAGCTCCACATGATGGAGCAGCAGAAAGCTCAGCTACTGAGAGAACAGAGGCAACAGCAGCACCACCTACTGGCAGAGCAGGTGAGTGGCGAGAATGCTTGTGAGGGACGGTCATGGCATGTTAGTGAGTGTTGGTCTGGTACAAGTGCATTACTTACAGAGGCATCACCGGGCGGGGTTTTAAGCACTGGATGTGTCCAAATAGGTCTGAGGAAACTTTGGTGTCTGTCTGCTTTCCTTTCCTCCTGTTATTCCTGATCTCGCAGCCGGGCGGGGTCTTCAGCTCTGCTAGTATATGTAGTGAGATGATGAGCTACAGATCAGGAGAAACCAAGACAAGCAGACAGGAATCGGTCCAGTTTTTTGGATGCACACTCTGTAAACTTGCTCCGCACTTTAATAGACACCCCTTACCAGAGGACTTCTAGGGATGAGACCTGCCACTGAAATCACTAGAGGGCGCTTGTGAGAGTGTTCAAAATGAATAGGTTCTTATGGAGCTGTTGTGGAAAGTTCAAATTAGTCAATTGTAAACTGTGAATCACTGATGTACTAAAGCTTGTTTCCTCAACAGAAATCAGCATTAAAATAAATAAATTATATATTTTTTAAATATCATATTTTAGGCACTTTTCAACTCCATGTGCAGGACTTTTTTAACAGTTTCTTGTACACATTCATGATCAAGTCAGTGCGAATCGTCTTTCTCAGTCAGATATTGGGCTTTTCTTACTGCCCGATATCCGTTTGCTATAGCAAAACCACCATTATAGTCAATTATGGTCATGTGTTTGGTATATTGGGACAGAAGGAAAAGGAAGTAGCCACACCCTTGATGCATCTATAGGTTGCTAGTGCACACTGTAGTGGTAGAATTCATTGTCCATGTGCAGTTTGTGCTCTTTGAGGGCTCATATCCAGCATACCTGTAACATCTACTCGTGTACTCACACTGAGGCTGCAACAAATGATTATTTTAATAGACGATTAATCTATTGATTATTGGAATGAATAATTGATTATGTGAACTATGACTTGCTCAGTTACCAAATAACTCCTATGTAGCCATCGCCTTTTAAATTTAGCTTGAGCTTGTTTTATAAAGTTGGTAACATTATATAATATAATATTATGTAATATTATATAATATTACATATAATATAAAAGAAATCTCCAATAAACCAATCTCCAATATATTTTTTTTGTCAAAATATCAAAATAAGGATGTGCAAAGTTGCAGCAATAAAATGCCATATTAAAAAAATTAATAATTTAAAATTAAATTAAAACTTTTTTTTAGTATCAGCAAAAAAGCGAGCTGATTGGATATTTTTGTTTAAGGGCAGGACTTTATCTGTAACTAGCGAGCTGATTGGCTCTCTTTGTTGACGGTCAGGACGTAATCCTTTACCGGCGAGTTACGAGAACTCCCATTTATATTTTAACCAATGAGTGCTCTCCTCAATTAGTCCATTGAGTGGATGAGTAGCTGCATCCCTAACTCACACCAGGTGATCTGGACCACGCGGGCATGTGGGAAATTGTAAGCCTACAGCTGCATGTTTGGTGGAGCTGGTAAATTGGCTCAGTGAGTGTAGATATGAGGTGGGGGTTCTAATAAATTGGCAGCTCTGTGGATTTTGTCCCTTGGTGTAATATACCCTAAAAACACAATTAGGGCTGTGTGTGTTTGCTGATAATGCTTACCAAAGAAGCATCTGCTTATGCACACGTAAAGTCTCACTGATCAAAGGGAGTGTGTGCACACACACCACCTGCTACTGAATTCACTGTTTCATCTTCCACAGCTGGGAATACGCCGCTAAAGAGAGTTTAAACTGATACGAGAAGTCAAACATGGACGCATCTCTTCCTCCTCCGTGTACAACTGATCTGCCTTGCCCACACTAACCCCTATTACACACACACACACACACACACACACACACACTAATAGTGTGTTTTGTTTGTCTTTCTTCCGTTTTTACTCATTTAATGAAAATTAGGACCATTCCTGCCTCTAATTAGCATTATTACACACTGTCTGGACAAAAGTATTGGGACCTGCTCTCATTCATTGCTTCTTCTGAAATCAAGGCTATTAAAAATAGTGTATCCTGCTTTTGTTGGAGTAACTGTCTCTACTGTCCAGGGAAGAAGGCTTTCTACTAGATTACAGACACTTTAGTGAGGTCAGGATGACCACCATCCCACCTCATCCCAAAAGTATTCCAGTTCCACTGCTCCACAGCTCAATGCTAGGGGGCTTTATATCCCTCCTCTACACTGTGTTTCCATCTCCAAATGTCTCCAAATACCAACAGTTAGCCTCCCTGTGCTGATACTGACCCATTTATCCCCCCCCTCCATAAATTGTTTTTCAACCCTTACTCTGCTCTATTGTAAGAAGGTGGGGTTACACTTAGGAATTAAGTGATTGACAGCCTTGTCTTCAGTACATGGAGTTGCTGAGTGAGGAGTAGCTGTAGTGAATCTTACATGAGCTGCACTTTTACTGTTGAATCATTCCTGGGAATTCAGGGAGGAAATTGGCTCTGCTTCTGCGCTGTAAGCTCAATGAAGGCGGTCTGAGACACGCTTGGACTCGGAAAAGGGGCGGGTCTACCAAATAAGTAGTCTGGCTCCCCCTCTGGTCTCTACTGCACAGCCTCTGGTTGCAAATTTGCCAACATGGCGGACAGTCTCGGCTTCATTTCTATAGAAGGGAAGGGAAATGAACCACGGCGTCTCTCTGAAGACGACTCTCTCTTTAAATTGAGTTCTTTACTCTTTAGACCGCAGTGTCCTCGCCGTGCAGTCGCTCCGTCTGTGCTTATATACTAGGTGTTGAGGTGAAGTGTGAGCTGAAACTCTGTGTGTGTGTTTATTTTTGCAGTTACAGCAGCAACAGCAGCAGCAGCAGCATCTACCGAGACAGATGAGTCAAGCACAGAGGAACCCTTATCCACTCCAGCAGTTCCAGGGTAAGAGTCACGGTTTCTGTACTTACTGGTTTTCTGTATAGAAACGTGTGTATCGCTGCTGTCACACACACATCTTATATCTCTAAAAGAGCAACTTTACACGAGAAGGAAGACACTTCTTAACGCCAATGGACGTCATTTTGGAGCGTTTCTATTGGTCCACTGATCATGAAATTGACAATCGATCAAAAAGTAGAAAATGGCAAAGATGGAGATGCAAGATTTCTGTGTGACAGAGTGACGATCTACTATACCAAGGGTCCGTGACCTGCAATGTTCCATTCTTAATTTTTTAATAACAATCCTAGGACCCATCATCAGATTCAAGTGTTTATTACACATGTCTATATCTCAAGTTTCAGGTTTATTTGTCATTTGCACAACATGTCAGGACATTTATGCATTGAAATGCTTGTGGTGAGGCTCAGGTTGATGCTCTACAGATGGGACAAAACTATATACATACTAAACATATTAAAATAAAGTTCAAATTATATTAAATAAATACAAAATACACACAAAATACAAAATATACAAAGACAGGAGGGATCTGTAGAAATTTTTGAGACAGGTATAGTCTGAGAGAGAGTGGAGCTGAATCAGAATCAGAATCAGAATCAGAATCTCTTTATTTCACCAAGTATGTTACCCATACAAGGAATTTGTCTTGGTGAGAGCAACACGTATGACAAGTAACAAAGAAACACAGAACACAGTCTTAAACTAAAAGAAAATTACACTAAACAATAAATAGGGTAGGGGATAAATTAAAAAAAGTAGAAAGTACTAAAGGTAATAAAGGTAATAAAGAGCTGAAAGATGTATTTACAGAAAAGAAAAGAACATCTGTACAGGTGTGCAAATAGTCATAGTGCAAAATAGGCAGAGTGCAAATAACTGTTCAGTCCGGTTTGGTACAGTTCAGTTGTAAGTTTAGAGGTTTACAGTGGGAGGTGACCACTGTGATTGAGGAGCGCTACAGCTCTGGGGAAGAAGCTGTTAGCATGACGTGTTGTGCTGGTTTTGATGGACCGCAGTCTTCTACCCGAGGGGAGTGCCTGGAAGAGGAGGTGTCCAGGATGTGAGGGGTCAGATGTAATCTTGCCAGCCCGCTTCCTCATCCTGCTGGAGTAGATCTGCTGAAGTGATGGCAGGTTACATCCTATGATCCTCTCTGCTGTCCTGATGATGCGCTGGAGTTTGGTTCTTTCTTGTGAGGTGGAGGAACCAAACCAGATAGTTATGGAGGCTGTGATAATGGACTCGATGATCGCTGTGTAGAACTGGATCATCAGGGTCTGTGGCAGGTTGAATTTCTTGAGCTGTCTCAAGAAGTACATTCTTTGTTGAGCTTTCTTGATGATGGAGATGGTGTTTTTCTCCCATTTCAAGTCTCTGGAAATGGTGGTGCCCAGGAACTTGAGTGACTCCACCATTGATACTGCAGTGTTGTTGATGTGGAGGGGGGGAAGGGTGGGTGGATTGCGTCGGAAGTCCACCACCATCTCTACAGTCTTTTCTGTGTTTAGCAGCAGGTGGTTGTTGCTGCACCAGGACACCAGCTGCTCAATTTCCTTTCTGTAAGCAGACTCATCACCGTTGGCTATGAGGCCCACCAGAGTGGAGTCATCCGCAAATTTCAGGATCTTTACAGCTGGATCTTTGGAGACACAGTCATTAGTGTAGAGGCTAAAGAGAAGGGGTGAAAGAACACAACCCTGAGGGACTCCAGTACTGAGTGTCCGGAGGTCTGAAGTGTGCTTCCCCAGCCGCACCTGCTGTCTCCTGTCTGTCAGAAAATCCACGATCCACCGACACATGGAGTCTGGCACTGACAGCTGGGAGAGCTTGGCCTGAAGAAGCTGCGGCACAACAGTGTTAAAGGCCGAGCTAAAGTCCACAAACAAAACCCTAGCATAGTTTCCATGGCTGTCGAGATGTTGCAGGATAAAGTGCAGGGTCAGGTTGACCACATCATCGACAGACCTGTTTGCTCGGTACGCAAACTGCAGGGGGTCCAGCAGGGGATCTGTGATGGACTTCAGGTGGGCTAGGATCAGGCGTTCAAAGACCTTCATGACTACAGAGGTCAGGGCGACAGGCCTGTAGTCATTCAGTCCGGTGATGGTGGATTTCTTGGGAACTGGAATGATGGTGGAGGTTTTGAAGCAGGCTGGAACAGAGCAGAGTTCCAGTGATCTGTTAAAAATGTCCGTAAACACTGGAGCTAGTTGGTCACAGCAGTGTTTTAGGGTGGATGGAGAGACTGAGTCGGGCCCGGGGGCTTTCCTCACCTTCTGTCTGCTGAAGAGCCTGTGAACATCCTGCCGGTTGATGCAGAGATGAGCAGGAGGCAGAGGTGAGAGGGCCAGTGTGGGGGTGGAGGTGGAGGGGGGTGATGGGTGGTAGACGGTCTGATTGTCTTTTGTGAGTTCAAATCTGCAGTAGAACTCATTCAGGTCGTTGGTGAGGTGTCGGTCGTTCAGGAGGAGGGGGGTCTTTCTCACCTTGTGACCAGTGAGAAGCTGTAGGCCTTTCCAGGCTGAAGATGGGTCGTTAGCAGTGATGTGTCTGTTCAGCTGCTCTGAGTACTTGCTCTTCGCAGCTCTAATCCCTTTCTCCAGTCTGTATTTGGCCTCCTTAAAGACAGTTCTATCACCACTCCTGAACGCTTCCTCCTTTTCCCTCCGAAGCTGTTTGAGTTCTGCAGTAAACCAGGGTTTGTTGTTACTGTATCTCACCTGTGATTTAGTTGAGATACAGCTGTCTTCACAGAAACTGATGTATGACGTCACAGTGTCTGTGTATTCGTCCAGTCCGTCTGTCGCCTCCTCAAACACAGCCCAGTCTGTGGATTCGAAGCAGCCCTGCAGCTTCTCAATGTCTCCACTGGTCCACCTCTTCACTGTTGTGATGACCGGCTTGTTGGTTTTGAGTTTCTGCCGGTAGGTTGGAATGAGGTGAACGAGGCTGTGATCGGAGAGCCCGACAGCTGCGCGTGTGACCGCGCGATAGGCATTCTTGATACAGGTGTAGCACTTGTCCAGTGTGTTGCCTTCTCGTGTTGGACACGCGATGTGTTGTCTGTATTTGGGCATCTCCTTCGTGAGGTTCACACTGTTAAAATCCCCCAGAATGATGAGGAGTGAGTCCGGGAACTCCCGCTCCACCTTCGTGATCTGTTCCGCCAGCTGTTTCAGCGCGTCGCTCGTGCACGCGCTTGGCGCAATGTAGGTGCCGGCTAGGATGAACGAGCTGAACTCTCTGGGCGAGTAGAACGGCCTACAGGTTATGAACAGAGATTCCAGATGAGGGGAGCAGGATTTTAACAGTACCGTAGTGTCTCTACACCAGCGCTCGTTGATGTAGAAGCAGATTCCTCCTCCTCTGCTCTTGCCGCTGCGCTCCGCGTCTCTGTCCGCTCTGTGCAGCTGGAAGCCCGGGAGGTGCAGCGCGCTGTCCGGGGTCAGCTCGGTCAGCCAGGTCTCCGTGAAGCAGAGCGCAGAAGCAGAGGAGAAGTCCTTGTTAGTTTGGTTAAGCAGGAGTAGTTCCTCAGTTTTGTTGCTGAGAGATCGGAGGTTGGAGAGGAATAATGAAGGTAGAGGTGTGCGAGCCCCGCGCCGCCTCAGACGCACGAGCGCGCCGGCTCGTCTGCCCCTGCGCCGGCTTCTCCACAGTCTCCTGGCGAGGCCGAGCGCGGTCAGCGCGGCTGTGGTGAGGATCTCCGCACAAACTGAAGTTTCTTGTACAAATTCCGGGATGTAAATATGTATGTTTGTGTCTATTCCTGTTGTATAAAGTGACTTAGTGATGTTGTCCACAGCAGTGATATATAGAGTATTAATAATAAAGTGTCCGAGTGCAGTCTTAGGAATATGACAGCTCAGCACTGTTGTCACACTGCATCACTTTTTTCAGTTCACGTTTAATCCCATCCTCGTTACACCCTAAGGCTTACACTGAGCAAATGTGTCATTTATAGCAGCATTATGTAAGAATTACTATTGTGCTCCAGGGTGTGTAACTTACTTTTATACCACTGTTGCAAATATAAATTCACACATTGAGCGCCCCCTAATGGACAGCTCTACACACATTTGTTGACTAGCTAATGGCCGATTTATGCTTCAGCATGCAATCAGTGCTGAGTGTAGTCTGGCGTGTTTTTTTAAGGTGGTAGTAATTTCAGGCTTCTGCAGTTGACTCTACACAAGGATGATTAGGCTAGAAGTAGCTGTGGGGAGTGTGACAGGAGTCATAGATTGAGAAGAGGTTCAGATGGAAAATGGGTCGCAGAGCAGATACAGTTAATGATTGACTAAAGGGGGTGATTGCATTTGGGTGTGGTTAAGGACCATAGTGTGAAGGAAGTAGCTGAATCTGCAGGTGTATGGAAGCGTACAGTCATACGGGTCTACCAGCAGTGGCAGAAATCCCAGTCTCCAGACAATTACCGAGTAGAACGTCAGGGAAGCATCCACAAAATCTGGCTCATGGAGGTATTACTCGTTATTCAGTCACAGGTGGCAATTTTTTGGCTGGTGATCTTGACATTGACTGAGAGAGTGTCGTCTGAGGAGAGGAAAGGCTATATGGCTATTGTACTGATCTAATATAGAGGGGTGAATTGTCTGAGCTTGTTCAGCTCCTGAGAGACACGGATATTTGGTTCGTCATATGCAACCATTTATCTCCCATCAGTGTACGCACAAGCCATAATCCATGGGTATGGCTGGGTATGGCTGGGTATGGCTGGGTATGGCTGGGTATGGCTGGGTATGGCAGGGTATGGCAGGGTATGGCAGGGTATGGCAGATTTGACGCAGAAGCATAAGCTGGCCTCATTAGGTCCAGAACAGACATCTGAAGGTTAAGGAAGCATGTGGACTGGTGGTAGAGTGATACTACAGGATTTTACACTATTATGACTCACCTGTAAAATGATCTGAACAGTGTGTTGGTCAGTGGAGGTGTGTGTGTTTGTTTTCTAAAGGCCAGTCCAGTTGTTGACTTCACTCTTCTCACAGCAGATCATTTACTCTTACAGTCTCCAAATGACCACTTTGCCAAGCGCACCCAGAACTCCTGCCAGCATCTAAGCTAATGAGCGAGAAAACACACACACAGACACACACACGCACTTATAAACCAAAGAACATTAAAACATGTACATACAGTACACACACATACACACACACACACACACGTACAATTCAAAACACAGGAAAGCCTCATATCACATATTTACGCATATGTAAAGTACACCCCCAACCCACATGCACATGCACACCCTGAAGCAGAGTCTGCCTATTGATCTTGCTGTCATGTTGCCATGGAAACCATATTAGATTTAGATCCAGTGGGAAATGCCCT
The DNA here is from genome assembly GCF_030463535.1 of Salminus brasiliensis. Classification (NCBI taxonomy): domain Eukaryota; kingdom Metazoa; phylum Chordata; class Actinopteri; order Characiformes; family Bryconidae; genus Salminus; species Salminus brasiliensis. The sequence continues at coordinate 42,380,702 of NC_132881.1, forward strand.
CTTGGTCAGCCCTATCAGCAGGACAGGCACCTGAGGGGTATCAGATGTCCAGGATTTTTTTTATTATTATTATTATTTTTTTTTAAAAGAGTGGCTGGCTTTATTGAACCCAGCATCAGTCCGACCAGGATGCCTGTTCACGTAATCACTGAGGTTGTATAGGGAATTTTACAGTAGAATTAAGACAAGCACACTGTTTATATTAGAGGTGCACTGATGGGAATTGTGCTGATGCTGGTGTTTAGGTGGGGGGCGGGTGTACCTATATATATAATGTATAAGGGCCACGCACTTATCTATCAATACAAATGTAGGTCTGATACCCTTATGCATCCCTAATTTATACATACTTAGTCCAGGTTGCATGTGTCCCCTTTATGACTCCGGATTCGGGGTCCTGTTGTATCCCTGTGTGGCTGAAAATCAAATCAGCAGATGCAGATTAGGGCAACAGTACAGTTTTGCCAAGTTAACAGAGGAGCGTTCCTTGACTTGACTAGGTACCAGAGCTTATTTTATAGGTGTTTTGAGATGCTGCTGTTCTGTCTGGTACAGGGGCTCTAGTTTTTGTAGTGGGGGAAATTCAGATTCCAGTGGCAATATCCTTAAATTGATGTACAACCTTTACATTATTTTAGGGTTCTCTTATAGTTCTCTAAGGAACATGGTTCTTTTATTGTGACACTCAAATAACTCTTTCTTGTGTCTTTAGGGACATCTACTCTGTCATTGTTTCTTCTGAAATCAAGAGTACTAAAGTTTATCCTGCTTCTGTTGGAGTAACTGTCTCTACTGTCCAGGGAAGAAGGCTTTCTACTAGATTTTGGAGGAGCATTACAGTGAGGATTTAATTGCATTCAGTAATGAGTGTCAGGATGTTTGATGTACCCAACTTCCCAACTCATCCCAAATGCACTGGATGCAGCACCATCCATCATCCCAGAGAACACAGTTCTTCCACTGCTCCACAGCTCAATGCTGGGGGGCTTTATACCCCTCTAGCCCACGCCTGGCATTAGGCAGCATGGTGCCAATAGGTTCATGTTCTTCTACTCCAGAGAGTCCTATTCTATCGGCAGTACTTCTCTACAGGGACTAGATAAGCTGTGTATGTGTGTGCATTTGCACATCTGTGTCAGCAACAGATGCAACTTAAAGTGGAGGAATGCATTCATTAGAAGGGGTGTCCACAAACATTTGGTCATGTAGTGTAGCTGATAGTGTAATGGATTCGCGCTGCAGAGTGGAGCAGTATCACATACAGAAGCACTGTCTGTTCTTTATTTGTTAAGCTGATCTACGGTTCTTTAAGAAGTAGGTGTCTGGTTTTGTGAGCTGACCGTGTAATTAATGCATCATTCAGAGCAATTAGTAGGCATGCAAATCTGTCGGCTTCACCATGTTTGTTTGGTTGAGCGCCATTGTTTATGATGCTTTCTGCAGCTGAGCATTCAACACACCAGCTGGGAGCTAATTATCTGCAGAAGATACATCGCTCAAGTGACCACAGTGGAGTGCACCTCACTCCAAGGCAACCACTGGCCTGACACTGATGAAACTGAGCTTAGCCAAATCTGGCTGGATGAGCCACACATTCAGCTTCAAAGTGTACCACTCAAATCTCAAGAATATGTACACACACACACACGCACACACACACACTCATCCTGAAGCGATAGAGTTGCCCATGGGCTCAGTTTCAGCCGATGAAAGCTCCCTCCTCTCTCTGCACTTCAGCTTCCTCTCCTCAAAGCATCACCTGCTCCTGTTTGTTTGTTTATTTATTTATATATTTATTGGCAGGGTTGAACTCTCCCTCTGGAAGCTCGGCCTGTTGCCGTGGCAACCTGGCCCCCCGAATTTCTCTGTGCAATTTCTTGGTCTAAACCAGCATGGATCATCTGGATAGATAGAGCCTTTCATACAGAAGTTCATACAGAAACACCATTTATTGCATTTACTAGTGTTATTTATTATTATTATTATTATTATTATTATTATTATTAGGAGTTGTAGTAGTAGTATTCATTGCATGCACTATTATTATAATACAGTGCATATATACATACACACAATATAATTATTATCATTATTATTATTAACCATTGCATTTTGCCTCTCTTCAACTCATAGATTTGAACAGACCGTTTCAGAGACTGTACCTTTAAGATGGGTATAAGATAAATTAACTCAGTTCTCATTGGCTATCCTGTTTTTTGTGCCTCCTTAAAAACGCCTGAGAACTGTAGTGTGAATGGATGGGGCTAAACTGTGGTAGGCTGAATAGGCAAGTTATTTATTTATTTATTTATTTATAAACAGGATTTTTTTTACAGTTCAGTTTAGAGTGTATGGCCTGGGAAATTAACTTTAAAAAAATTATTATTAGGTAAATTCAGTTTTCCCTGATTGGGGAACGTTAGTTGTTCAATGGGGTGTCATGCCTGGTTTTACTTACCATATCAACAGGTTTGGGTCTTTGCTTCTGACTTGATTGCATGGTTTTATGTAAAAAAAAAAAAAAAAAAAAAAAAAAGGGCCAAGAATATTAAGCAATAATTTTATTAATGTTTATTTTAGTTCTGCAGTTAAAGGTTAAGGGTATTATGAAGGTAAAACACAAGCTTAGTATCAAGTGAAAATGTGGATTCTTGATGGTTTCAAGAGGTCCGAGTGTGAAATAACGAAATTATGATAAGAGACACTGAACATACAAAAGATCTGAAGTGTCCCTTTGAACATCTCCTGATCTATCCTCACACCCTCTTCTTTGTCCCTTTTTTAGGCACAGCGCAAGAGATTGCGGCAAGGAACCAGGCTATTCAGAACATGAGGAACGCTCGCCTCCTTCAGCAACAGCAGCAGCAGCAGCAGAACCAAGGCATCCTACAGATGACCCCAGTCCAAAACTCCGGCCCGATGCCTGGTCAGGGCGAGATGGGCATGGCCTACGGAAGCCAAGCGGGCGGCCAGACGGGCATGTACCAGGGCATGAACTCTGGAATGGGACAGATGCTCCAGCCGCAACACCACCCCAACCAGGGCGCCATGGGCATGGCCCAGAGACCTGCAGGCAACAGCGGCCAGGGGATGGTAGCAGCCAGTGCTGGGGGTGGTGGCTATGGTCAGGGCATGCTGATGAACCCTGCACTGTCCCAGCAACAGTTGAAGCCAGGCGGTGTCGGGCAGCCAATGGCCAAAGCCCAGGCGCAGAGACTGCAGAGCATGATGGGAGGTGGAGGCCAGGGGTGGCCCCAGCAGCAGCCGCCGCCACCACCTCCACCACAGCAGCAGCAACAAAATCTCCAAGCCATGGGCGGAAGGACTACAAACGACATGGTGGCGTTTAACAGCAACTACCCAATGCAAAGCGGGCAGCCGTCGAGGATGCCCAAGCAGCATTTTGCCCAAGGGATGGGCGGCCAGGGCATGGTGGACCCGCGGGCCATGAACCCAGCAAGCATGGGTGGACCCATGATGCCACACATGGCGGGCCAGCCGAGGACTGGCCAGCCACGGGGCATGGTGATGCCTGGCATGAGCCAGGGCGGTATGCCCAACATGGCCTTCGGACAAGGCTCCGCCCAGGCAATGGCAGGGGCGGGACCAGGGGGAGGGGCTTATATGCCTGCAGGTCAGCCGCAAGGCTACCAACGGACGTCTAGTCAGGACCTGGCGTACGGTTACGGCGCCCAGTCGGGTGGGGGGGGCGGGGTCTCGTTTGGCTTATCGGACGGTGCAGAGCTGGACTCAACGGATGGTTGGATGGAGGAGTTTTTCCCCAGTCAATAGCCAACATGGAAAACTGTAAAAGTTTTGGGACGGGCGCGGAAAAGTGTTTTTTATTACGTAAAAAAGGAAAAGATTTATGGACGTGTTTTTGTTTTGCTGTTTTCATTTAATGTTCAACAACTTGGGGAAAATATTACATGTCGTGTATTGTACGTGTGCTGTCACTATATTTAAACCAACAATCTCTGAGCTGTGCTCCTGTCTAGGAGCCAAGTCTCTTTAGGCTTAATGGTGTGCCCATCTTTCCTTCAGTTTTGCAGTCAATATGTAAAGATACCGACTCAGTTTCCCTAAAGTGAATTCTGGAACAGACCGGGTTAGCTTAGACGAGATGTTAGCCTCCATTCTCAAATCGGGCTGGTTCGTCAACATCAGATTGTGAAGTGTGTTTGGGGTGCGTGTGTGAGAGAGAGAGACCTAGTAAATAAAATATACAATCGCAGTCACCTTTAACTGTATTTTTGAGAACTGATTCAGTATTGTCAAACATAATATTGCAATACTTTGATATATCAATATTTTTACACCCCTACTGGATCCAGTATACTCCTCCAGAATTCCCATATCAGTGCAGCCATAATGATGGGGAGAAAAAGCAGAAGCTGGAAGCTGTTTGTTTGGCTTGTTGAATTACTGTGAAAGGAAAGGGATCTCTTATGGACCTGCAGGCCATGAACCCAGCTAGCGTAGATGGAACCATGGTGCCACATGGCTAGCCCACCGTGGGCCATGGTGATGCCTGGCATGAGCCAGGACGTGGCCTTTAGACAATTCCAACCAGACAGTGATGGGGGCGGGGACAGAGGAGGGGCTTTTATTTATGCCTGTCGGTCAGCCACAATCAAACAGACGTGTAGTCAGGTCCTGGCATATGGTTATGGTGTCCTGTCCAGATCTGGGGGTGGAGCCTTGCCGTGTAGCCTATCAGATGGTGCAGAGCTGGACTCCGTTTGAGATATCGGCCAAATGGAAGCATCTGATACTGAGATGATTCTGATATCATTGAGCATCCCTATCCATCACATCTGTTCCCTTGCTCTTCTCACTTGCTCTACAGACTGATGCTACGGCCCACTGCTCTGGGGTGTGTGTGTGTGTGTGTGTGTGGCTAGAGTGTTTGTACCTGCACTTCAGGCATTGTGATGAAACACATCACAGCCTTTGTTTTTTCCCGCAGCAAGTCTATCATGTGTGTTCTGCTGTAGCTGGGCAGCCAGTGTTAGCCATTTTTGAGTGTGTGTGAGTGTGTTTGGGAGTGTGTGTGTGTGTGTGTGTTAACAGTAATCAAAGAGACTTGGCAGCTAAAAACTTATCTCTCCACTTAAAATCCGGAGGCTGGAAGAGATGATGTTTTCTCATAAGTCATATGGCAGCTAGGAACACAAGCATGGCATCAGTGGTATGGGTCAAAAACACACGCCAATCAGAGCAGCTTCTGAAAGCAGCTGCTGTCGTTAAGCCTTTCGCTCGTTTTCAGACACATTTTCGCTTGGTGATGTTTGTCTGATCATAGAAAGTCTAAGACTGATGTTTAGACACCATATCTTGGCCGTGGTTTGAGTTCACTGATGAATCTGGTTATTCTGGAAAGGGAGTGTGATCAGAGCAAGCCTGCTGCTTCTGTTGGCCTCAATGGGACACATTTTAGCAATCTCTCTCTCTCTCTCTCTCTCTCTCTCTCTCTCTCTCCTCTCTCGCTCTCACTCACTCACTCACTCACTCACACACACTCTCTCTCTCTCTCTCCCCTCTCGCTCTCACTCACTCACTCACTCACACACACACACTCTCTCTCTCTCTCTCTCTCCCCTCTCGCTCTCACTCACTCACTCACTCACTCACTCACACACACACTCTCTCTCTCTCTCTCTCTCTCTCCCTCCCCTCTCGCTCTCACTCACTCACTCACTCACTCACTCACTCACACACACTCTCTCTCTCTCTCTCTCTCTCTCTCTCTCTCTCTCTCCCTCCCCTCTCGTTCTCACTCACTCACTCACTCACACACACTCTCACTCTCTCTCTCTCTCTCTCTCTCTCTCTCTCTCTCTCTCTCTCTCTCTCTCTCTCTCTCTCTCTCCCCTCTCGCTCTCACTCACTCACTCACTCACACACACTCTCTCTCTCTCTCTCTCTCTCCTCTCTCTATGTCTCTCTCCCTCAATACATAACTTCTGTACTAAAGTAAAAGTACAGTAGAAATACTGCTGGTGAAACAATACTTGAGTAAAAGTAAAGTAGTCTATCTAAGGAGTATAATTTCAGTACTTGCTTGAATTATTATATTTGTTAATATTACTTTGATAAACAAGCTTTCCTTAATAGAACTTCTTCTAAATGACATTAAAAGGTGTCCTCGAATGGAAAACCGTATTTATCTGATCGGGTTGAATAATCAGACTTGGGTACATGGAAAGTGACCAAAGTGACCCTCATGAAAACCTGGCATACCCCCCAAAACTGTAAAACAGGCCAATTCCAAAACCTCTTACTCAACAGTCGCCCCCCCACCCGAGAAGCTTTGCCTTTACACAACACTGCAACACCGTGAAGCGTAATGCAGTGTCCGAAGATGAAAAGCTATGCTAGGCTATGTTATGCTGCTCATCATGAACAGTCACAGTGAGGTTAACCAGCCAATAAAAGCATAGCTTATCTCTCCCCTCGCCCCTCTGCCCTCTAGCCCACCATAAGAGGAAGCGAAAAAACAGCCCTACAGTCTGCCTTTACCCACATTAGGGAAAGAATGGGAGGTTCTGAAGAGCTCACTGAACTCCAGCGTGGTTCTGTATGTAATAGGAGACACCGCTGCACCACCACCAACAGCAAGTCAGCTGGTGAAATTTCCTCCCTCCTAGATCTTCCTCCATCAGCTGTGAGTGGTGTTATTATTGAACAGTGGAAGAGTTTAGGAGGAACAGCTCACAGAGAGCAGCTCAGCCACAGAGCGTCTGTCAGACCACGTAAAGTTACAGAGCGGGGTCAGGGCTGAGGGCTGAGCTCAGAGCAGAGTGCAGAAAAGTCTCCAATAACTGCAGCAGAGCTCCAGACCTGCTGCTGCTGTTAGAGCTTAGAGCAAAGGGGGACCGACTCCATGTTGATGCATATGGGTTTAGAATGGGATGTCCTAAAAGCTAATAAAAGTGAAAATGTAGTGTCCCAATACTTTTGTCCATATAGTTTAGAATACTTTCACTGTTACTCAAGTAATATTTCGCCTGGAGATTTTTAAGGGGTTTCGTTTAAAGTGTATTACGTTAAATTAAATGCATTTTCGTTCTTCAGTGAAAGGGAGGTGAGTGATCTCTGCTCACACAACGAATTTCAGTCCTATACACTCGTTAAAATGAAGGTGCTACAAAAGGTTCTTTAAGCAATGCCATAGAATAACCAATTGTGGTTCCCTGAAGAAGCATTTTTCAAGGGATGTAAAAGCATGAATTATCTTTAAATTGATAAAGAAATTTTATATTAAGCAAAGGTTTTATTATACAAACATATGTACCACTAGAAGAGAACCACTTGTAGCACCTTATTTTATTTTTCGGAGAGTGCACAATTCTGATTTCTGCTGTTATTAGAGAACGCATTAGTGTGTTTATAGGGTATACATTATGTCTGATAGCACATAATGCATTTTAGGACGAAGCTCTTCTGCTTTTCAAACTACAGAAGGTGGTACTTTATCCAGCCCTGATTCTGACAGACATCCTCAGACCATACTTGGTTCTTCATGATAAATTGTTAAACCTTTGTAATTTGATGTTGCCATCCATGCCTGTTAACCTGGTAGACCCTGTATGTAAGCCCACGCCTCAGTGCTTCACCCTCACCCAACTGCATCACTGTCAAGATTAACATTGCCCAATTTAACTGGCCCTAAAATAGAGCCTTGCGGGACTCCACGAGAGATACTAAAGCTAAACCATTACCAAGTAATTCACAGTAGTTTCAGGTTCTGCGCTACATTTAATAGCTGAATAATTAACCTGGTGTTCAAAAAAAGGGTCAAACCGGCATCTCCCCAGCCTCGGGGTCCTCCAGTGAGGCACGTTCTCTGTCTTTCCTATCGTTCATTTACCCTGTATTGTAGTACCCTGACCAAAAAGCCTTCAGTTCTCATCACCCCACACTTTGCAGCCAGCTGGGGGGATGCGACTCTTCATTTTTCATCGTGTTTATTTTTTAAGACGTCATCATTAAAAAAATGGAGCCACAAGAAATGACAGTTGATCCCCCTTTTGTTTGTGTATGTATGTGTGTGTGTTGTGTCATGGCGGCATAGCTAGTCTATTTAACTCTAGTTTGATTGTTTTAAACCTCTGAGGAATGTAATAGGGTGACTGCTCCTTATTTTACAAACTGATTTCCTTCATCAATCAAAAGGAGATGGAACACATCCACGGCACCTGCAGTGTTTCGGTGTGTTTGTTCGGGGAGGGTTAGGGTGTTAGTATTTGCTGTTGCTCTGTGCTCTGTTCAGAGGGATGATGGCCTCTCCAGCCTCGTTCGTAATTATCAATATCCTGGGACCAAGTCAGACAAGATTCTACTATTACTGTCGTTTTCTTTCGTTCGTCATTTCTGTCGGTCATCAATGTTGTCTTCTTTTTGGGCTTTTATTTTGTACTGGTGCTGATTATATATGTGATGAAAAAGATATATATATAAGAATGGCTATTTGTAAATATGTTTTTACTACTTTAAATACACCGGAAGATGTGTCTCTACTCTCTGTAAAGATATTACTGTTTGTTTAAGATAGAGTATTTTTTATTTGCGATTGTTTTTTGGTTTTTGGTTTTTTTCCTCCACTTTTCAACTCATCTGAGCTGTACCATTGCACTTCAGACAATGTCTTAATACTAATGGGTAATGTAAACTTTCTCTGATTTTTAATTTGAAGGGTTTTTTTTTTTGTTTGTTTTTTTCTAGTCGGAGGATTTGAGTCTGTTCCTAATGCAGTGCTTTCTTTCTCTTTTCCCTTGTACAGAATTATGGAAATGGTAACACCAGAGACTTACACAAACAGAACAGTTTTTTGTTTTTCAGAAAAATACAATAAAGAGAGAGTTTTCTCGCTGATCATATGAACCACAGTGTGCTCCCTCTCCGTCTGTTTCACGAAGAGCTTTCAGACAAGCCAGGGCTGGATTCAAAACTTATATTAAATAATAAAAAAAACACCAATACTCTCATGATAATGGCCCTTACAATTCTTAAGATTTTTTTTTTTTTTTAAAACCCTTATGCAGGTTTCTGCAAATTTACATTTACATTTTTGTCATTTAGCTGACGCTCTTATCCAGAGCGACTTACAAGGTTACTCGTATTACAGAGTTGGGCCAATGTAGTGTTAGGAGTCTTGCCCAAGGACTCTTATTGGTGTAGCGCAGCATAGTCACCCAGACTGGGAATCAAACCCCAGTCTCCCACATGGTGTGGTAGCTCAGTGGCAGGTAGTGGTGTTATCTGTTGCACCACACCAACCACATAAATACTTTCTTATTTGGAATTTGTTTAGTTTAGGAGGACAATGAGCTCCATTACTACAGCAGAGCAGGAAACAATTCTAATGTTTAAAATTACATTACAAATCTGACGTAGACTTTGTTAGAACCTCTCTCAAGAATAAGTTTAAGAAAATTCTTAAGATACTGGAGAATTAGACCAAAATGTTCTTGGAGGACACTCTTTACACATGCATTTCTGGACAAGTTGAGAGATACAGAACCATCAACTGAAAGGCCAAAAAAAAAGATATGTTTGTAAAATCAGTTAAATTTCCATTTTCCATCCCCAGTTTTAGATGGACAGTTGTCCAACCCACTCATTGGTACTCTCCCCATCACATGTAATGCTCCTGACACTGGGTGGGTGAGAGCACATTCCTCCTCCCACACATGCGCAACCAGCCACCGCCTCTTCTCAAACTGCCTCTGATACAATGTCACCAAGCAACTAACGTGCTCACAGGAAAACTCTGCGTATCCAGCTCTGATACACTGGCCAGCAGACTCCCGCATCACACTGGAGTCATGTGAAGAGGGAGCGAAGCCAGTTGTGCTCTCCTGGGCTCTGGCTGCTGATGGCAGGCAGCATGACCTGTGCCTTGTGCCATAGTGGCAGAGCCTTAATCTGCTGGACAACTCAGAGCCCCTAAAACAAATTATGTTGTGCATGTGATCTGCTTTCCTACCCCACTGGGCCATGGAATTGTCCCCTCCCTCCTATGGCAGCCCAGGTAACGAGAGTTGTGGTACATGTGAACTTCCGTATCTACTCATTACTTTCTATTAAGTCTTTCAGGCTGACCTACTGACGTCCCAAGAAGCAAGAGGGACTACTCCAAGTCAGGGAAGCGCTCCTGGGTGGCACAACTGTCTAAGTGTTGACTATTATTGATATTACTCTGCGTTCTTGATACCTCAGTGATGCCACAGCCATTCAAGGCTCTCTCTGGGAAGGAAAGATGGCTCTCCTTCTCCCCCATCACTCAATCCCCATCAGTGCAATGCTAGCCAGTACGGGCAACTGTTAGTGTTCTCCTCCAAGTGTGTTCAGCTGTCCAATGGCAGTGTTGGGTTTGTGGCAGTGTCTCAGAGGGAGCATGTGTTCACCTTCACCCTCCCAGTGCTGAAGGCATCGTGTGATGATGGGGTAGGCCTAGTTAATGGGTGGGAAATGGAAATGACAAAAAAAAAAGACGTGGGGGGAGAAATGAGGTCTGAACAGAAACCCGCCCACCCGCAGTAGAGCAGCGGTGCTGGATTAAGTCGGCATACTGCACACACCGCGTTAATGATGAAGGAAACAGGAAAGGAGTGGCGGAGGTAAAGAGCGAGACCAAGAAAGAGAACAATGCTGGAGAGGAGACGTCTCATTAGCATAATTAAGAGCACAAGCTAAAGAGCAGTGCTTAATTTTGTTCAGCAATCAATCAGGCTTCCTCTCCCCTCTACATTTCTTTGTCTGCCTCGCTTCTCTTTCTCTCTCTCTCTCTCAGTTTCTCTACATATCTCTCTCCCCCTCTCTCTCCTGATCATGATGAATGGAGAGGTATATGCGTGACACCATCATTACTCATCTTCAAGGGTGAGACATCCTGGAAAAAGGAAAGGAGAGATCGGAGGATGAGGTTTGTTTGGGGGGGTCGCTTTTAGGAGAGGAGAGACAGACAAACACACACACACACACACACACACACACATATATATATATATACACACATCCCCCTTCCCCATGGGAAGTCCTGCTAAATGGGGTCACGCTGTCCCCCGGCACCTTCTCCATTAGCTGAATAAAGCCAGCTTTAATCTGATCTAATAAAAGCACACCAGGCTCTGAATGAGCCGTTCACTATCTGAACCCGGACACAAGCAGATTTAACCCAAAGTGCATGGAGAGCAATTTTTCCTGGGAACAGAATTTTTCAGATGTAGAAAATCCTAAAAGCCTGCATTCACCAATCAGCCATAACATTAGTACCACTAAAATCATTGAGTAGCTCCATCTACAGTGGTGTCTTGTCAAGGGGTGCGATCTCCATATTAGGCAGCAAGTGAACAGTCAGGAAAGCAGGAAAATGGACAAGCATAAGAATCTGAGCCACTCTGACCAGAACCAAACTGTGATGGCTAGACTGTGAGTGGGTCAGAACATCTCCAAAAGATCAGGCAGGTCATGTGAGGGTTTCAACGCTGGTTCCCAACCCTGGGCCAGGAGGTGGTTTCCTGCTCTTACACACCACCTTCAGCTCAGGAAAGGTTTGTTGCTGTAGCTGGATTAGGTGTGTTGGAAGCAGGGTAAAGGGCACGGCGTCCTCCAGGACCACGGTTGAACACCACGGCCAGGGATTCCTAACCCTGATCCTCAACTTAGTATGTTCAGAAGCTAGACCTGCTGAATCATGTGGCCACTAGGCTATGAAGGTGTGTGTGTGTGTTGGTTTGATGGATGCTCTGAAACCACAGAGTTCAACGAAGGCAGAGGAGTCCAACAGATAAAAGCAGCATCACGAGGAAGAGCGAGCTGTGTTTGTGTGCATGTTACTATGTGTTATTTGTGATAAATGACCCTGATACACATGAAGCAGTGTGTCCTCATAGATCAGCATGGAGTCCTTCAAAAAGGTTAGAATGTGGCGCCCTCTAGTGGCGTCAAACACAGAATTATGAATAGTGCTGCTGTTCCTGAGCATGGGCTCTTTCAAAACCCTTCATAATGGAGAAGAACCAAAATCCTTTCTATAAAAACCTGCTGGATTAGACACCGACTGAACATTTCCAATCAATATTATTTACACCCATCAGCCATAACATTAATACCACCTGCCTAATATTGTATACTGTCTGACCATTCCAAGCACTGGCCTCCACAAGACCTCTGAAGGTGTCCTGTTGTATCTGGCACCAAGACGTTAGCAACAGATTCTTTACATTTGACCCCTGCATACACGGAACACCCCACGAGACCTGCAGGATGTTTTGGACATGCTCTGACCCCGTCGTCTAGCCATCATTTTAACACCATCATCACCTTCAAGATCCGACTGTTCACTTGCTGCCTAATATATCCAGCACTTTACTGATAAAGCTGCTGTAGATGAAGAGCATCAATGTGTTTCACTTCACCTTTCAGTGGTGTTAATGTTATGGCTGATTAGAGTACATATTCTTAATGAACAGTAAAGAAGGACATCATTTAGTTATTTAGACTCATGGTTCTGTACACCCCCCTACCCCCACCCCAGCCAGGGGTCCATTACGAATAGACATGATCGGAGACGCCACATCGTCTGTACGCTCACTTCAAGTGCAATGACATCATCAAGTCTGGTTTTAGTGAGAACACCATTTGCCACCAGACCAGAAGGCCTCTAGGTTCTAGCAAGTGGGACTATGAGGCTAGCCAAGCTGCATTTGAGAGGTAATGAGGAAAACCAGCTTCAGAAAGAAAACAAATAGTGCCTCCAGACACAGTTAGCAGGAGTAGTGGTGTACCTAACATTTACACAGCTGGACTATAGTCATTAAATGAATCTGTGGGAGTCTGGTGAACAGTTTGTTGTATAGGAAGGGGTGCCTGTCTGAACAAAGGTTAGAAAACCTTTAGATTTACGTGCCCAAATTCAGTCCAGGAAGGACTTGGCAGTCATCAACCAGATCTGGGGTCTTACAGGGCAACCGGTCAATGGAATATTCAGGTCTTGCCAAAGCAATTCTTTGCACTTCACAAGCTGCTGACTTTAATGAACAAACCCAATGACCAATTCCGCTGTTACAGTAACACCAGTTCTCCAGCAGATGTCAGTAGATGATGGAGAAAGGCACGTTTACAAGTTAGGGTTCTGCATTTTGTCTCAAAGATCAAACTTGTTGTTCCAGCTCAGCTCACAGGTAATCAGAGAGCACACACCTGGCCATGTATGTGATGTAAAAGAGAACAGGGCTCCTCAATCCAGGCAATCTTTCTCTAAGGTTGCTCTAAGGTCCAGTTCCAATGCATAAATGGCCATTGTAGGTGTAGGTCTGAAAGCAATCTGACCAGTCTGTGGCTACTCAGCCTCATTCACAGCTGTCACCACTCCCTGTCACCAGTTTATGGTGCCTACTGTTGGTGGGTACTCACCACCGCTGACTGGAAGTCACAAGTCTTGCTGTTTGACTGGTTTGTCTGGCCATAACAACGTGGCCCTTGTCAAAGCTGTTCAGGTCATCCACCTCTGTTCATTTCTTCCACATCCAACATGTCAACTATAAGAACCAACTGTTCATTCACCACCTAAGAGTGTATCTTAAGTGGTAAATGAACAGTTGGTTCTTGTAGTTGACATGTTGGATGGCATAATGTAGAAAAGTATCCAGATACGCCTTTTAATAAACAACTTATTGTCAGAAAAGCACTGCCAATATAACAGGCCACCATACCCAATGCTATCCAATAGATAGAGGGGTCTAAAGACCTGCAGCACTGGGCTGTGGAGCAGTGGAGCTCAATCCTCTGGAGTGCTGGAGCTCTAGCTTATACTTCTGGGATACGTTTGAGTGGCATTTGTGATCTATAACTAATCCATTATAGATCCATTATCAGTACGTGACCTTACTAATGCTCTTATGGCCATCAAATCCATACAGCAATGTTCCAAAGTCTACCGTAAAGCTTTTACATCCATTAAAAGCCCTACAGCAGCAACTCCCTATTATTACCACTGATTTCAAAAGCAACTCTGAAAGAACAGGTGTCTACAAACTCAGGCAGACTTTGCCGTCTAAAGGCTGAGTTACACTTTCGCAGCAGATTGTCGTGCACAACTCAGGCCGATGACGCAAACCTGCAATCTCTATGGTATCTCAAAGAGAGCTCAAACAAATGCCTGCAGATCTGCTCTGCAAGAGCGCTATTAAATTCAGCTATTTTGAATGCATCTACGAGGCCTCTATAAATGGCCCATCCAAGTAAAGGGCTGCCCAGAAGAACACCTTAATAACACCCAAATCAAAAAGGTGAAACTCTAGAGAGCAAAAAAGGAAGTTAACCTTAGTGTAGTGGGAAAGTCTCAAGTCAGGGTTAGAGATTAATGTTACTCAGGGTGACCTAAACTCTCCTGAAAACAGCGTAGAAAAGAGACTGATCATCTGAACCTAGACTCTTGCAGGATCAAAGGTCAAAAGCGTCTTTGCCAGAGCTAAGGTAGGGGGAGATTCTTTGACACCAAGCCAAACCCTTGGACCCTTCGTGTTGCCTTTTCATGGTGGTGCAAGTCCAACAGAAACATATAAATAAAGATGCTATAGAGGAACCACTTTTGGTTTCATAAAGAACCATGCATGTGATAGAGATAGAGTAGGAGGATGAAGAACCTTTTGAAGGTCTAAAAAACTGGACAACAGTATTTTGAGACTTCTTTATTCATTGTTTCTTCCAAAATAAGGGCATTAAAGTTTATTCTTCTTTTGTTGGAGTTAAAATTTACATAATTATTAGTCTGTGTTTACCTCCAATGTTTCATGCTGAGCTGATAATTGAAGAGCAGGTGGCTTGGAGTCGCTCATTGTCAGAATCTATCTGATGAGGCAAAGGTTAAAGACTAGAGAAGATGCTAAAATGGGGAGGAGATTTCCATTGACCACTCTGTATGCTTAACCCCAAGGACCAGTTCGGGAAACCAATACCTGTTAGTAGTAGCATGTAACTACATGGTAAGGTCTTGCAGAAAAGGCTAGAAGAGATGAGGACAGATGTGGGTGGCAGGAACCTGGTGGTCAGAGAATCTGAACTGTTTCATATCAGCCATGTTTGCAGTAGAAAGTGCCACCAGGAGGGCAGAGACTGATCACATTAAGTTGCAAAGATGGAAATTTTATAGTAATTTAACCTGACTACATAAAACCAAACACTAGTCCAAGAATGGTCAATCTGCAACAAAATCTATCTCTACTAGGTGTTAAAAACCTTCTAGTGACAGCTTTTGTCACATGGATATCCCACAGTTCTGTATTTTGTCTGATTGCCTCTATAACAGACTTCACTTTGGGAATAAGCTCTAGAATTGTGAACAGCTACTTCATTACTATTATTATTATTATTATTACAGATCTTAAACAGGAGACATGGTCAAATACAGTCTCCCCTGTAGGGACTGGAATGGATATAAGCTGCTCAATCTTATCTACATCTACACATGTTGAACAACTTGAAGAACCTGGCATGTTGGTGATAAACCATCCAATCTTTAGGTGAGCAAATGTACAGCAAGAGATAATATTCACCTAAATTCAAGTAAAAACACGTAATGAATTCTTACTGAAGAGATGGTTGTTGACTTCAGGAGAGTGCAAAGTGAACATCAACATCATCAAGCATCAAGTTATCAAGTTATTTGGTATTCACATTGCAGAGAACATCACCTGGTCCCTCCACACCAGCTCCATAGCTAGGAAAGACAGGCCGCACCTCTATTTCCTGTGGAGAATGAGAACCACTCATCTCCCCCATCCAACCTCACTATGTCTGTGTCTGTCTTACCACTATCAATGCCATTTTCACCACATGTTTTGGTGCATGATGGTTCCTCCCACTCAGTGTTGATTCATTTCTCAGTGTACTGGCAGACAGAATGGTTCTGAAGCAGTCAAGCAAGCTGCCCAAGCCCTGACACTACCTCCACCATGCTTGGCAGAAGAGCTTGTTTGTTTTGGATCATACAGATCCATTCTGTCCTCAAACTTTGGTCTTTCCATTATTTTGACAGTGGTTAATCCTGGTCTTATTAAAAATAGCACCGGTTCGAGACCTTCCTTTTAGTGTCAGAAAACACAGACCAATCTAAGGATGTTTTCACAAACACCCCTTGTTATCAGTTCTGTCAAAGTGAACCCTGAAGGGAACCAACTGCAAAAACCGTTCTGCTCCCCTTTAGTACTGATGAGTACTCAAACCACCATCTGTTCACCACAAGTGTTCTGTGTTTGGCACAGGAAATGAGGGCTGCTGCAACCCTGTGATCACTGATAGTAAAAGTAGCAAAAGTAAAAGTCTAGTCTAGTCAGAAACATCTGCACAACCCCTCAAGATCTCTCTTCAACACTGACCTGTGTGACCTGACCTGGGTCAGGAGCTTCATCTCTGCAGTGTGAACAACCTGATATCTTCTGATATGTCAGTAGACATAAGTAAACTCTCTGGAGCAGGTAAACATCAACCTATTGGCACCATGCGGCCTAATGCCAGGCAAGAGCTAGAGGGGTGTAATAAAGCCCCCCAGCATTGTTTAAACTGTGGAGCAGTGGAAGAACTGTGTTCTCTAGAATGATGGTCGTGCTCCATCCAGTACTTTTGGAATGATCCAACATCCTGACCTCACTAATGCTCTTGCCACTGAATACAATCAAATCGTCACAGCAATGCTCCTCCAAAATCTAGCAGAAAGTCTTCTTCTCTGGACAGTAGAGACAGTTACTCCAACA
This sequence comes from Salminus brasiliensis, assembly GCF_030463535.1. Classification (NCBI taxonomy): domain Eukaryota; kingdom Metazoa; phylum Chordata; class Actinopteri; order Characiformes; family Bryconidae; genus Salminus; species Salminus brasiliensis. Next base: position 42,397,462 of record NC_132881.1, read on the forward strand.
AAAGCAGGATAAACTCTTTTTTTTAATACCCTGGTGGATTTTGTATTGGATTGACAACATGAATGAGCAGGTGTCCCAATACTTTTGTCCATACATAATGTACCTCTTACCATTAGTTTTTTTCATTTTTTTTCACTTTCAGTTTACACCACAGATGATACGTGCGGAAGCTGCAGATCCGTTGGTGACCCCTGACTAAAAAGTGATAACGCAGGCAAGGCTTCTTTCCTCACTTTAGCTGGCCGCTCATCTCCAGAGCCACCACTACCACTTCTGTGCTTATTCTGGACACCGAGATCCTAAAAGAGCAAACGTTATCTGTGCCGTTGCGCTTGTTGGAGGTCCCCGCTCTACCAAGACCAGGTTAGTAAAATGTCTTTGAGCTGATGGGATGATGGCGTTGGTATAGCTGCTGTGTAAAATTAGTATTGTGTGTGTGTGTGTGTGTGAAATTCAGTTTTTTATTTCAAATCTGTGCTGTCCTGATTGCCGTTCTTTTTTATGAGTTTATGAGATCCTCTGATTTCTCCCTGAGGTCTGAGAGTTGTCTGTTAGAAAAGATTTGAGCTGATGGAGATGTCCGTGTCTGCGCTCAGTGTGCTGCTCCTGCTGACAGCTTCTCTGACTGGAAGAAAGGTAGGTACCATTTACACAGAGAGAGAGATCACAGATCTCTGGAGGAGTTTTGGGTGGATAAAGTCTATATTTGAATAATTAAAGGGTTGAACGAAGGGATTCCGGGTGGTTTGGTGGAGAACCAGCTATTCTGGAGCTATTCTGATCTACAGAAATCCAGTCAGAATTGTTTACAGTGATGGTAAATGGATACAGATTTCTAAGAAGTTTGATGCCCATTAAAGAGCAACACCAGCTGCCTTTTTTTTTTTTAGCCCCGCCTCATTTTTTTCCCATGCTCTTTTGGCGTTCTGGAGGAATAAGCGATGGTCGGATGGTAATCATGGGCTGATCATTTTACAGAATTTTATGCAACCCAAGCACAGCCATAAAACTCCTGCCCTGCATATTCTTGTGCTAGTGCTTTAAAAGACCCAACTCAGTAAAGGGTTGTTCATGACCACATTACCAGCTGGAGTTAGCCATTAGACCAGTACATACTCTGCACTTCCGCTTCTAAAGGAACAACAGAAATGGTATAAAATGACTTCAAATCTTTTAACATGAACTTCCCTGCTGGCATATTATGATGGTCGATTGCGTTTAATATGGGATTATTTCATGTGTTTTCTCCTTGTTCCTGCAGAGCAGTGGTCAGATTTTTCCCCTGGACATGGCCTACAACTCTGTGGATGATCGGTTTGATGGCTGTAAAAAAGACATGTATCAATTAGTGGCCACAAAGTACACTGAACATGAAAAACAGCACACCCCTGGTTTCTCAACTGCCTGGACAAATGCACTTCAGAGCTGCACTAAAGGTGGACTCAACGTAAACCAGTCTGCTGCCATTTACCTGTACACTCAGGACTATTCCTTTAATCCACAGTGCTCATATAAACAGTTCAACAAAGCCTGTCAGGAAGGAAAAGCAGCGTATCTGAAAGGAGACTTTCAGTTTTACACTCTGTATTACTTTTTGACTGAAGCTGTTCAAGCGCTCAAACAAAGAAAGTGTGTGACGGTGTATCGCAGAACCAAATCTACATATAACCTAGTCGTCCCAAAACAAAGAATTCGATTTGGGTCGTTTGCTTCCAGCTCTTTGACAAAGAACCTGTTTAATTATGGAAAAGTTTCCTGTTTTAGGATTAAAACTTGTTTCGGAGCCAAACTGGGAAAATACTCAGCTCTGCAACACGAGGAAGAGGTGCTCATTCCTCCCTACGAGGTCTTCCTCATCACTGACATCAACAAAAAAGACCTGGCCAGAGATATGAAGTGTAAAGTCGTATACGACCTCAAAAGTGACGGTACTAAAAGTGCTCTGAACTGCAAAAAAATTGCTGTTAGGTCAGAGGATCAGCAGTGGAGCCATCTGTTTTAGCAACACTTCAGCTGTTGCCTGCTCTGGTTATATTATATGAATTAACGTCAATAAACAGATCACACAATTACAGTAAACAGAGCAGACCTTAACTTTAACCCAAAAAATAAATCGGGTCACAAACATACAAAAATACAAAAATACAGTATACAGTATAAATACAGTATAAATACAGTATATACCCAAGAACTCACTGGACCTTATTCACCAATATCTTCCTAATACTTTACTAAAATTTGTTCTTTGGGTTCACCAACTGTTCTTAAGACATTGCAAAGAGAGGAAGTCTCCTGTTGCGTGATTGGGTTCTGACTGACTGTGATTGAAAGAGGACGATCTGTTATTAATAAATGCTGTATATCACTGATTTACAGATCATAAGATCATGAGATTATACTTTTTCCAGGTTGTTGTGCTGCAGTGCTGATGTTAAGGCTTATTCTAGCCCTGGTAAACATGCTTTCCTTCAGTCTTTAGTCTAATTAGTCTAATTGAAATAAGTAAATATCATTTCTTTGTTCATTTTTTTTTTTTACAAAGCTTTGCTAGATTTTAAAAGGAGTTTTTTTTAATTAGGTAAGAACAGATGTTTAATAATCATTATTGTTGCTGGCTTTGCTTTGAAAAGAGCTAGACCGCTAGGAAAAAAAAATAATAATAAAAATAATAATAATAATAATAATAATTGTCTATTCGTCTGTGTTTCTTTGCTTTGTTATTACTGAAATCACAAGCTAAATAAATCTGCATTTTATCTCTGAAACCCTGGTTGTTGATGTGATGTTTGTGTGTTCTCTTACCTTCACTAAACAGTCATATCTGAGATATTTCAACCCCAGCACTGACCTTAACTTTAGTCAAAAACCTAACCCTGGCCTTAATTTTAGCCCAAAACCTGAACCTAACCCTGACCTTAACTTTAGCCCAAAACCTGAACCTAACCCTGAGCTTAACTTTAGCCCAAAACCTAACCCTTCCCCTGAGCTTAACTTTAGCCCAAAACCTGAACCTAACCCTGACCTTAACTTTAGCCCAAAACCTGAACCTAACCCTGAGCTTAAATTTTGCTCAAAACCTAAACCTAACCCTGACCTTAACTTTAGCTCAAAACCTAAACCTAATCCTGACCTTAACTTTAGCTCAAAACCTAAACCTAATCCTGACCTTAACTTTAGCTCAAAACCTAACCCTTCCCCTGACCTTAACTTTAGCTCAAAACCTAAACCTAACCCTGACCTTAACTTTAGCTCAAAACCTAAACCTAATCCTGACCTTAACTTTAGCTCAAAACCTAAACCTAATCCTGACCTTAACTTTAGCTCAAAACCTAACCCTTCCCCTGACCTTAACTTTAGCCCAAAACCTAAACCTAACCCTGACCTTAACTTTAGCTCAAAACCTAAACCTAATCCTGACCTTAACTTTAGCTCAAAACCTAAACCTAATCCTGACCTTAACTTTAGCTCAAAACCTAACCCTTCCCCTGACCTTAACTTTAGCCCAAAACCTGAACCTAACCCTGACCTTAACTTTAGTTCAAAACCTAAACCTAATCCTGACCTTAACTTTAGCTCAAAACCTGAACCTAACCCTGACCTTAACTTTAGCTCAAAACCTAAACCTAATCCTGACCTTAACTTTAGCTCAAAACCTAACCCTTCCCCTGACCTTAACTTTAGCCCAAAACCTAAACCTAACCCTGACCTTAACTTTAGCTCAAAACCTAAACCTAATCCTGACCTTAACTTTAGCTCAAAACCTAAACCTAATCCTGACCTTAACTTTAGCTCAAAACCCAACCCTTTCCCTGACCTTAACTTTAGCCCAAAACCTGAACCTAACCCTGACCTTAACTTTAGCTCAAAACCTAAACCTAATCCTGACCTTAACTTTAGCTCAAAACCTGAACCTAACCCTGACCTTAACTGTAGCCCAAAACCTAAACCTAACCCTGACCTTAACTTTAGCTCAAAACCTAACCCTTCCCCTGACCTTAACTTTAGCCCAAAATCTAGACCTAACCCTGACCTTAACTTTAGCTCAAAATCTAAACCTAACCCTGACCTTAACTTTAGGCTCAAAACCTAAACCTAATCCTGACCTTAACTTTAGCTCAAAACCTGAACCTAACCCTGACCTTAACTTTAGCCCAAAACCTAAACCTAACCCTGACCTTAATTTTAGCCCAAAACCTAAACCTAACCCTGACCTTAACTTTAGGCTCAAAACCTAAACCTAATCCTGACCTTAACTTTAGCTCAAAACCTAAACCTAATCCTGACCTTAACTTTAGCTCAAAACCTGAACCTAACCCTGACCTTAACTTTAGCCCAAAACCTAAACCTAACCCTGACCTTAACTTTAGCTCAAAACCTAAAGCTAACCCTAACCTTAACTTTAGCTCAAAACCTAAACCTAACCCTGACCTTAACTTTAGCCCAAAACCTGAACCTAACCCTGAGCTTAAATTTAGCTCAAAACCTGAACCTAACCCTAACCTTAACTTTAGCCCAAAATCTAAACCTGACCTTAACTTTAGGCTCAAAACCTAAACCTAATCCTGACCTTAACTTTAGCTCAAAACCTGAACCTAACCCTGACCTTAACTTTAGCCCAAAACCTAAACCTAACCCTGACCTTAACTTTAGCCCAAAACCTAAACCTAACCCTGACCTTAATTTTAGCTCAAAACCTAAAGCTAACCCTAACCTTAACTTTAGCCCAAAACCTAAACCTAACCCTGACCTTAACTTTAGCCCAAAACCTAAACCTAACCCTGACCTTAACTTTAGCCCAAAACCTGAACCTAACCCTGAGCTTAAATTTAGCTCAAAACCTAAACCTAACCCTGACCTTAACTTTAGCCCAAAACCTAAAGCTAACCATGACTTTAACTTTAGCCCAAAACCTAAATCTAAGCCTAACCCTGACCCTCACTTTAATTTGGGGAAATCTAAATAACACTATTTGCTCTTAAACTGGTCACATTTAACGTGGACTGTACCGTACGTGATATTTATGCTCACTGTGTTTATTTCAGGGGCTGTTTTAGCGGCTGTTCACCAGCTACTCTGGTTTGGCCTCGCAGGACTCTGAGCACTTGAGCTGCAGCAATTAAAAGAGCACAAAAGAACAGAAGGCATTACGAGAAAGATCTACCATGTTCATCCTGATATCTTATAAAAAGCTGAATATCATATTTAAGTAAGACCATGCGAAAGCTACAGGATGTTTAGCAAAGGTAATGCTGAGTAAAATATTCAGAGGTTTTGGTGCAGAAGTAACCAAAGGTAAAGCAAAGTGTTCTTGCATGCAGCCTCCTCTTTCACTCAGGCCTGAGTCAACAGGGAAACACCATCGACACCCACCAAGAAACGCTGGATGAGCAGCTGGATTCACTAAAGTATTTTATTTATATTTATAAATAATTAAAAGAAATGTTTTTTAGATGTACTTTCTTTTTTCTTCATTTCATACTTAAGATAAAAGTTAATGCAGTTATTCTCAAGAACCTTATTAAAAACCTTCTTAACCTTTATGAAATGTTAATGAATATTTGGCATTCTTAAAACAAATATTTTTCTTGAATATTTTCTTAACCTTTTCTGCCTACTCTTTGCACAATACCACACTACAATGCATAGGTTTACTAGGTTACCTATGTCTACCCCTATGTCTACAGTCCAGTTTCTATTGTCTGGTTTAACTCTGTGTACAGCCTTTAACCTGTTTGTACAGTTTTCACTGATATCTTTAGTTTTAATTATATCTCTCGTCTAAATACGTCTAGTCGTAAGATAGCAAAAGAAAGAATTACATTGTCCAGCGTGACAGACAATCAGTTTACTGTGGATGAGACAATAAGACTATTGAATCTTGATGGATTCATGCTGGTCTTAGACTGTAAGAGGTCAAAGGGTCAGCCTTAAAAATGATCAGTGTAAATAGCTGAATTACTGGAATTAATGTTTAATTTAACAAGACAAAACATTGAGATCTTAAAGGTCTTAAAGTACCTTTTATTTTCTTAAGTTCCTCCACTTAAACTTCTAGTTAAAATTTCTTCAACGCTTAGTTTAATCCTGCATGGATTTAGTCAAAATGGATAATGAAAAGTGTATCCTGCATTGTTCATGGTATGCTCTAAAATAGCACATAAAAGAATAGACTACATTTTTCCCCAAGAATTTAAAGGCCTCATCAATATTATTCAGATTTCCTTAGAATTTCCTAACCCTGACCAGATTTCCTAAGAGAAGTCTTAACCAAAAGTCCCCATCAGATTCATGATGTGTTTTTTTAAGCGCAGAATAGATTGATCAATCCCACTGTCCCCACAAACTGATCAAATTCCAAAAAAGAACAACAACAACAAAAAAAAAAAAACTGCAGAATGTCACAATGTTTGTGAAAACTGTAAAGAAGACATTTCCTCTTAAGAACAGTTGGTAAATGAGGCCCATTTGGAAGCCAAGGTAATCCCCGTTCCCTCTGTGAACTATCATGTTGCTCAGCTAAGAAGCACAACTGAGGAGTAGGCCTTAGACTGAGGAGTCAGACTTCAACTATGGACACATATTGCAAGTAGGTCAAGTGACAAAGCAAGTGGTTCACAAGGCTGATGCAGACACAGATAGTGTGAAAACAGATGAGGTGTCCTGTGCAGGTCCTGTGTTCATGGTGTGAGAGCTGCTGGGAAACCATGACAGCAGAAGCAGAGTCATCAGTGAGAGAACAGTGGTTATAGTCACCACCGTCAGCAAACTACGAGGCCTTGACGGAAATATGGAAGCCATAGAAAACCCCTCTGCTAAGCAGACCTGTCAATCATTGTTAAGCTACAGTCCGAATTCGCTGTTATTGTCTGAGAAGTTAAAGATAATCTCAGTCTGGGATTGGTTTTGAAGAAATGCTGCACAAACAGAAAAACAATCGAGCTTTCATGTAGCATTATCTGTGTCTGAAACCACACACTACTGTACTATAAATACACACTACTCCTAATGTACTGTGTGTGTTTGACCTGCAATTTAGAGAGGAAGTGTGCAATAAACAGATTCCAGGCTCTTTTTTCTATACATTTTTCTCCCAACAAACCCACCCATTTCTAGCTTCCCCTAGCACTAGCAATGCTGCCGACACTAGGAGGGTAAAGACTTAACGCACGTCTCCTCTGATACATGCAAAGTCAACTTCCTCTTTTCAAACTGCCGCCCAATGCAGCATTGCCAGGCAGCTCACAGGAAAGCACCCGTTCCCCAGCTCAACCGCACCAGCTAACAGATGCCTAGGATGGCTAACATCAACTAAAAGTGATGAGGGGAGAGAGCGCCACCTACCCACCTGGAGAGGGCATGGCCAATTGTGCTCTCTTTGACTCAGACTGCTGACGGCAAAGCAGCATGGTTCAGGATTTGTACTCTATGCAACTATGCAACGCATTAGTCCACTGAGCCCCTCAGAGGTCCCAGATTGGCTCTTTGAAACATACAAACATTTATATTTAAGGCATTTAGCAGACACTCTTGTCCAAAGTGCTTCACCGTTTAATCAGAAAATATCCTTAGGTATTTTGTAGATGCCAGAATCTAGATACACAGAAGCTAGAATAGATATAATACAAAAGTCAGTATGGATACCTAGATTCAGAATACTCAACATACTATCCTTTGAGTGAATGTCAATCGTAAGCCTTAATAAATACAACATAAGTGCTGATTTAGTTACTCTAGAAATAGGGGGGTCTTCTGACGGTCTTTAAAGAGTTTAAAATCAGGGGAAGTTTGTTCCACTGCTCAGTAAAGAAAAAAGTGTGGGTGCTTGACTTCCATGCATCTTTAAGGAAGGCCGAGCCGTACTTAAAGCTTGAAGGGGTCTTGGTACGAATCAGAAATTGACCATTTTCATCAAGTATGGAGGGGCTGGTCCTTTCCTGGCTTTGTAGGCCAGAATTAGGGTTTTGAGTCTGATGTGGGCGGCTACAAGAAGCCAATAAAGAGGACACAGCAGAGGAGTTACGTGGCTGAACTTAGGAACACTGAAGACGACCCATGCCGACACTCTGGATCAGTCTGGCTCAAGGGCCTGATGGTATGCATAGTATGTGTAGCCAGAAGGGAGCTGCAGTAGACAAGTGTTAATATGACGGAAGACTGAACAAGTCTGGGTGGCCTCACTAGGAAAAAAAGGTCAAACTCTCCAGATGCTGTAAAGTAGAAATTGCTTGACTGAGAAATGTAGTACATGAATTGAGAAATTAAATCTGGTGCTTCTGCAGATGGAGAGACCAGGAAGTTTTTGAGAGAGACTGCAAGATCATGGTGAAGTCCTGTAGTTCCAGGAATGTACAGCAGCTTAGTCTTGCTGGGGCTAAGTTTCAGGAGATGGGTTCCCATCCATGACGAGACATCAGCGAGAGATGCAGAAAAGAGAGTTGAAACTTAAGCATCAAAAGGTGTGAAAGAAAGGATGAGCTGAGTGGCATCACCATAGAAGTGGTAAGAGAACCCAGGAGGGGATATTACTTCTCCAAGAGAGTGAGTGTAGAGTGGACCAAGCACAGAGCCCTGAGGGATGCCAGTGGAGAGTCTGCATGGAGCAGATGTAGCCCCCTGCCAAAGTACCTGGTAAGAGCGCTCCTAATTAACTGATCAGCACAGTGATTTATCAGTCTACTCAGGCTTTAGTAGAGCTCAGTAACACTGAGATAAATAACTGATCAGCACAGTGATTTATCAGTCTACTCAGGCTTTAGTAGAGCTCAGTAACACTGAGATAAATAACTGATCACACAGTGATTTATCAGTCTACTCAGGCTTTAGTAGAGCTCAGTAACACTGAGATAAATAACTGATCAGCACAGTGATTTATCAGTCTACTCAGGCTTTAGTAGAGCTCAGTAACACTGAGATAAATAACTGATCACACAGTGATTTATCAGTCTACTCAGGCTTTAGTAGAGCTCAGTAACACTGAGATAAATAACTGATCAGCACAGTGATTTATCAGTCTACTCAGGCTTTAGTAGAGTTCAGTAACACTGAGATCAATAACTGATCAGCACAGTGATTTATCAGTCTACTCAGACTTTAGTAGAGCTCAGTAACACTGAGATAAATAACTGATCAGCACAGTGATTTATCAGTCTACTCAGGCTTTAGTAGAGCTCAGTAACACTGAGATAAATAACTGATCAGCACAGTGATTTATCAGTCTACTCAGGCTTTAGTAGAGTTCAGTAACACTGAGATCAATAACTGATCACCACAGTGATTTATCAGTCTACTCAGGCTTTAGTAGAGCTCAGTAACACTGAGATCAATAACTGATCAGCACAGTGATTTATCAGTCTACTCAGGCTTTAGTAGAGCTCAGTAACACTGAGATAAATAACTGATCAGCACAGTGATTTATCAGTCTACTCAGGCTTTAGTAGAGTTCAGTAACACTGAGATCAATAACTGATCACCACAGTGATTTATCAGTCTACTCAGGCTTTAGTAGAGCTCAGTAACACTGAGATCAATAACTGATCAGCACAGTGATTTATCAGTCTACTCAGACTTTAGTAGAGCTCAGTAACACTGAGATAAATAACTGATCAGCACAGTGATTTATCAGTCTACTCAGGCTTTAGTAGAGCTCAGTAACACTGAGATAAATAACTGATCAGCACAGTGATTTATCAGTCTACTCAGGCTTTAGTAGAGTTCAGTAACACTGAGATAAATAACTGATCACACAGTGATTTATCAGTCTACTCAGGCTTTAGTAGAGCTCAGTAACACAGATCAATAACTGATCACCACAGTGATTTATCAGTCTACTCAGGCTTTAGTAGAGTTCAGTAACACTGAGATAAATAACTGATCACACAGTGATTTATCAGTCTACTCAGGCTTTAGTAGAGCTCAGTAACACTGAGATAAATAACTGATCAGCACAGTGATTTATCAGTCTACTCAGGCTTTAGTAGAGCTCAGTAACACTGAGATAAATAACTGATCAGCACAGTGAGTTATCAGTCTACTTATTTACTTAATTTACTTACTTAAGATTTAGAGTTTGTTAAGAAGCCATTTGCCAACCTTTTACTAAAGTAATAATGATGTTTTGTAAGGACTTTGTTTTCTCAATGTATTAGTTAAGTATTTCTAACAGTATTAGAAACATTCTAAAATGATTCTAGTACTTCATCTAAAGAACACTTAATTCCATTAAAAAGAATTCCCAGTATTGTCACATGCTAAAGGTGTGATTCTTTGGTTAGTGTTTGTTATCACACCATAGGTGATACGATACGTGAAAAAGATGCAGATGCTTTGGTTAACCTTGAGTCACAAGTGTGAAAAACACAGAACTGACACTTTTCTAAATCTGTTTTATAAGGGCTGTGTTATGCAGCGGAGTGCGGTGTATATATACTTTCTTCATTTCTACACAGTGAGTAAATCTCAAATTCATTACTAGAAACATAAGTTTAGAGCTTGGTGGTGTGCTATCAGTTTGCGGATTCAGAGGGAATATCAGTCACAGCAGCAGCAACAAGCTAATGGAGACACATCAAAACGTACTTACATGCTTACATTTTATGAAAGCTGCCACTGAAATATCAGGTAACTGTACATTATGGTATGTTTTCAATGTGCTTGATCATTTCCTCTGCAGAGCAGTGGTCAGGCGCTGCCCCTGGACATGGCCTACAACTCTGTGGATGACTCTTTTAAAGGCTGCAGTAAGGAAATGTCTAAATTAGTCAAGAGAAAGTTAATTGAAGATGAACAACAGCACACCCCTGGTTTCTCAACTGCCTGGACAAATGCACTTCAGAGCTGCACTAAAGGTGGACTCAACGTAAACCAGTCTGCTGCCATTTACCTGTACACTCAGGACTATTCCTTTAATCCACAGTGCTCATATAAACAGTTCAACAAAGCCTGTCAGGAAGGAAAAGCAGCGTATCTGAAAGGAGACTTTCCGTTTTACGCACCCGATTCAGTGGTCAGTTCTGATCATCAGTTCATCTTCAATAAATGCTGCATTTTACTGATTTGCAGAGTCCTGGTGTTGCACTGCGTTAGTTATGCTGAGATGCTGACCTCACTGTACACCACCTGCTTCTAAATGTGCAAAAAATCATGTTTGCTATTAATATAGGCACAGGCATTAAATATTTTCGTTAATATACTGATTTCATTTTCATGCTTTACTTCAAGAGGAGCTAGACAACTACTACCTGCTTTAGAGTCTGAAGAGTTCAGGTTGAAAAATTCACAGAAGTCACAAAAGTTTGTGTTATAAATAATCTTTATTCATTTTTTATATGTAACTTTGTTTTATATGTGCTTTGTAATTTCTGGACTAAAGTTATTAAATAAATAAATACATTCATTAAAGTTGCTTGTTCTATTCCCTCTGTAAAACCCTGGATATTATAAAGTGTGGATGAGTGTTCTCTTACCTTTACTAAACAGTCAGTGATGTATGAGCTTTTTAACATTTCCACAAGATTATAAGAGGTAGACGTTATTTGTGCTCAACAAAATGTCAGTATATTAAATCTTTTACAATGAAAACTGAGCCGTATATCAGACAAATAAATATAAACTGATTGTGGCCATTTAGGGAATTCAGAGTTATGTAATGTTATTAACAGAACCTTAACCCTTTGCTGATTATTAATAAACATAAGAGCTTATTTACTGCTGATCACTGTGTGTTTTAACTGATGTTCAATTAATTATGTATTAAATGCAACTGAACTTTGAACTAAATGTAACCGATTCTATTAACGATCCAAACTTATATAATTATATAATTATACATAACCCTGACCTTACCTTTCACCCAACATCTATACCTATCCCTAGCTTTAACTTTAATCCAAACTCAGCTCAAAACATTTACCAAACCTTAACCTGACCTTGAATTTGACCTTTAACAATTTTAACCCAACTGCAGCAATACAATAAAGCACAAAAGGACACAATGTATTACTAAAAGGATGCAATTCTGAGTAAAACTATAATTACAGGCTAAGTTGCCGCCATGTTTACGGTCCATGTGCATGTTAATGTGCAACACTGATCTGCTGAGTGTTTTTCCTGTAGTCTGAATATGCAGATATCTTATAACTAATTGAAATGATCCAAGACTATGTGAAAGCTATAGGCTGTTGTTGTAGGAAAGGTAATAGCATGTAAAATGTTTTGTGATCCTGATACAGAAGTAATCAACGAACAATGTGTTCTTGCATCATGTGTCAATTCAGCCTCCTCTTCCAGCCAGGTCTGAAAGCACCATGGCACTGGCACTCACCGTCATGTGAGTGGAGGTGTTGGACTGCAGCTGTCTGCTAGGACTTGGTTATAACATAAGTAAGTCCATGTAGTCTACTGTAGGCACTGGTCGCACAATTTTACTTCTCACAAGAAGCAAAACTGGAGCTGGAGCAGGCCTCTATATGAGACCTAAACTCTGCACAAACACTTTGCAGAAAGTTCATTTGGCAGCAAGTGGTTAACATAGCTGGCGCAGGCAGAGATGGTGTCAAAATGAAAAAAGAAAGTGAGCCGCTGCATGTCGCGTGTTCTGAGTGCTGAGGGCTGCTGGGTGACCACGACAGCAGAAGCTGTTATCAGTGAGAGAACAGTGGTTACAGTCACTACTATCGGCAAACTAAGCGGCCTTGATCCAAGCACAGAAACTTTCTGTTTTAAAACAGCCGCTCTTAAGACCACAACATGGTTTTTGCTTTGACAAAAGAAAATATTCAGGGTCACCATATGTCCTAAACCTAACCTTTAAACCTAACCTGAACCTTAACTTCAGCCTAAACCTAATCATTAACCTTAACTTTCAACCAAATCCAATCTAACCCTTAACTTCAACCATTAAAACATTAACCTAATCCTTAACCTCATCCTAACCTTAACTTTAACCCAAACCTAATCCTCACCTTAACTACAACCTTTAAAACAATAACCTAATTACTAACCTAACCCTAACCTTAACTTTAATCTACACCCAAACCTAATCCTCACCTTAACTACAACCTAAAACCTGAAGGATGTTGCAGGCAGCAGATCGCTCTCCACGGCGTCTCCAGACTCTGTCACGTCTGTCACATGTGCTCAGTGTGAACCTGCTTTCATCTGTGAAGAGCACAGGGCGCCAGTGGCCAATTTGCCATTCTTGGTGTTCTCTGGTAAATGCCAAGCATCTTGCACGGTGTTGGGCTGTGAGCACAACCCCCATCTGTGGACGTCAGCCCTCATACCATCCTCATGGAGTCGGTTTCTAACCATTTGTGCAGACACATACACATATGTGGCCTGCTGGAGGTCATTTTGCAGGGCTCTGGCAGTGCTCATCCTGTTCCTCCTTGCACAAAGGCGGAGGTAGCGGTCCTGCTGCTGGGTTGTTGCCCTCCCACAGCCTCCTCCACGTCTCCTGGTGTACTGACAGACACAGCAAACCTTCTTGCCACAGCTCGCATTGATGTGCCATCCTGGATGAGCTGCACTACCTGAGCTACTTGTGTGGGTTGTAGAGTCCGTCTCATGCTACCACGAGTGTGAAAGCACCAACAACATTCAAAAGTGATCAAAACATCAGCCAGAAAGCATAGGTACTGAGAAGTGGTCTGTGGTCCCCACCTGCAGAACCACTCCTTTATTGAGTGTCTTGCTAACTGCCAATAAGTTCCACCTGTTGTCGATTCCATTTGCACAACAGCATGTAAAATTGATTATCAATCAGTGTTGCTTCAGTGGACAGTTTGATTTCACAGAAGTTTGATTTACTTGAAGCAGTGTATAAATATATATATATATATATTAATGTACACAAACATAGCCGCACAATTTTATAGGTAATTGACTTCTGCCAATTCCACTGCCACAGTCAGTCTTACAAGTCAAACAGCCAAACCACGGTGGTCACCCATGTTTTTTTTTAAACCCAACATATGGGCACCCTACAATTAGAAATATATGAAATATATATTTGCTGGCTTTTTCTGTGGCATTTCTTCTTAACCAATCACAGACTGTGTCTCAAACCACATACTATCATACAATACAGTACATATTATACTAATCACACAGTTCACAGTACTGTTATCGCCTATTGTTTCTGATGTACTACTTAGTATAGAAGTGTGCTATTGGACATTGGTAGTCAAAGTGATTTCACCTTGTTTTCTGATTTTTTTTTAGCAACAAGCAGCTCACCAGTCTTTGGTACCATATGCCTCTTCTAATTGACATATATTTAAGTGTTGAACAAAGACATTTAATTCCCAGGGGATGTTGTGGAACAATCCTGATCCAGAAGAACCCACTGTTCTGCAACACTGAGATTAATAACTGATCAGCACATTGATTTATCTACTCAGACTTTAGTAGGAAATTGAGTTTGTTAAGAAGCCATTTGCCAACTTTCCGATAAAAGTAAGTGTAATGATTGTATTTTTTACTAAAGTAATAATGATGTTTCTTTTAAGGACTTTATTTTCTCAATGTATTCGTTAAGTATTTCTAACAGTGTTAGAAACATTCTAAATATGGTTCTAGTTCTCCATGTAAAGAACACTGAGCTTTCTTCCATTTCTATGAGAATTTTTTTTCTTTATCACATGCTGAAGGTGTGATTCTTTGGTTAGTGTTTGTTATTATCACACCAGAGGTGATATGATAGGTGTAAAAGGTGCAAATGCTTTGGTTAACCTTGAGTCACAAGTGTGGAAAAAATTTGTTTTATAAGGGCTGTGTTATGCAGCGGAGTGCTGTGTATATATATACTGTTGATGCTACGCATAGAAACAAGTATCTGATCAGCCTGAACTGTCTGACTGAACCCGTCCCGATCATTTAGAATTGACTTGCAAGCTTGAGCTCCCTGGTGGCCACCGTTCTTTCCACAGCAGGTCAGTAACGTATCTTTGCACTTGTGTTGTTATTATGGTGTTATTGTGTCTAATTGGTTATCAGACAATTTCATTGCAAGTGTTTCAAGTGACTATCAATTCTTTCGCCACAAATTTATATTTTTACCCAAAAATATATTTCTTATATTTTTCTATGATCTATTTTCTATTATTGTCACATAATTGAGTTCATCAAACCCACTAAATTCTGTCTTTAGTCTTGAGCTGTATGAAGATGACTGTATTGATGGTCAGTATGCTGTTACTGCTGACAGCTTTGTCTATAAGGAAGGTAAGGGTCATTTCTACACAGTGAGTAAATCTCAAATTCATTATTAGAAGCATAAGTTTAGAGCTTGGTGGTGTGCTAGTTTGCGGATTCAGAGAGAATATCAGTCACAGCAGCAGCAACAAGCTAATGGAGACGCGTCAAAATGTACTTACATGCTTACATTTTATGAAAGCTGCCACTGAAATATCAGGTAACTGTACATTATGGTATGTTTTCAATGTGCTTGATCATTTCCTTGGTCAGGCGCTGCCCCTGGACATGGCCTACAACTCTGTGGATGACTCTTTTAGAGGCTGCAGTAAGGAAATGTCTAAATTAGTCAAGAGAAAGTTAATTGAAGATGAACAACAGCACACCCCTGGTTTCTCAACTGCCTGGACAAATGCACTTCAGAGCTGCACTAAAGGTGGACTCAATGTAAACCAGTCTGCTGCCATTTACCTGTACACTCAGGACTATTCCTTTAATCCAGAGTGCTCATATAAACAGTTCAACAAAGCCTGTAAGGAAGGAAAAGCAGCGTATCTGAAAGGAGACTTTCCGTTTTACACTCTGTATTACTTTTTGACTAAAGCTGTTCAAGCGCTCAAACAAAGAAAGTGTGTGACGGTGTATCGCAGAACCAATTATACATATAACCTAGTCGTCCCAAAACAAAGAATTCGATTCGGGTCGTTTGCTTCCAGCTCTTTGACAATGAACCTGTTTAATTATGGAAAAGTTTCCTGTTTTAGGATTAAAACTTGTTTTGGAGCCAAACTGGGAAAATACTCAGCTCTGCAACACGAGAAAGAGGTGCTCATTCCTCCCTACGAGGTCTTCCTCATCACTGACATCAACACAAAAGACCTGGCCAGAGATATGAAGTGTAAAGTCGTATACGACCTCAAAAGCGACGGTACTAAAAGTGCTCTGAACTGCAAAAAAATTGCTGTTAGTTCAGAGGATCAGCAGTGGAGCCATCTGTTTTAGCAACACTTCAGCTGGTCATAAAAAGACTGATCATAGATTAGAGGTCATTGAGAGGAAGCATCCGACTCAGTGGTCAGTTCTTATCATCTGGTCATCTTTAATAAATGCTGCATTTTACTGATTTGCACTGCGTTTGTTATGCTGAGATGCTGATGTTTGTGCTCATCTCAGAGCCTCACTGTACACCACCTGCTTCTAAATGTGTGAAATATCATATTTGCTATTAATATAGGGACAGACATTAAGTATTTCTGTTAATATACTGATTTCATTTTCATGCTCTACTTCGAGAGGAGCTAGACAACTACCACCTGCTTTAAAGTCTGAAGAGTTCAGGTTGAAAAATTCACAGAAGTCACAAAAGTTTGTGTTATAAATAATCTTTATTTGTTTTTTTTTATATGTAACTTTGTTTTATATGTGCTTTGTAATTTCTGGACTATTCCCTCTGTAAAACTCCTATATTGGCTATTATAATGGAGTGTGGGTAAGTGTTCTCTTACCTTTACTAAACAGTCAGTGATGTATGAGCTTTTTAACATTTCCACAGGATTATAAGAGGTAGACGTTATTTGTGCTCCACAAAACATCAGCATATTTTCTTTTTTTGAATGAACACTGAGCAGTATATCAGACAGAACCAGAAAAATATAGATATAAACTGATTGTGGCCATTCTGAGGATTCAGAGTTATGTAATGTTAATTAACAGAATCTTTGCTGATTATTAATAAACATAAGAGCTTATTTACTGCTGATCACTGTGTGTTTTAACTGATGTTCAATTAATTATTTATTAAATGCAAATGAACTTTGAACTGAATGTAACCGATTCTACTAACCATCCAAACTTACATATAACCCTGACCTTACCTTTCACCCAACATCTATACCTATCCCTAGCTTTAACTTTAATCCAAACTTAAACTTAACCCTAATCTTAATGTCAGCTCAAAACATTAACCAAACCTTAACCTGACCTTGAATTTGACCTTTAACAATTTTAACCCAACTGCAGCAATACAATACAGCACACAAGGACACCATGCATTACTAAAATGATGCAAGACTGAGTAAAACTATAATTACAGGCTAAGTTGCCGCCATGTTTACGGTCCATGTGCATGTTAATGTGCAACACTAATCTGCTGAGTGTTTTTCCTGTAGTCTGAATATGCAGATATCTTATAACTAATTGAAATGATCCAAGACTATGTGAAAGCTATAGGCTGTTGTTGTAGGAAAGGTAATAGCATGTAAAATGTTTTGTGATCCTGATACAGAAGTAACCAACGAACAATGTGTTCTTGCATCATGCGGCAATTCAGCCTCCTCTTCAAGCCAGGTCTGAAAGCACCATGGCACTGGCACTCACCGCCATGTGAGTGGAGGTGTTGGACTGCAGCTGTCTGCTAGGACTTGGTTATAACATAAGTAAGTCCATGTAGTCTACTGTAGGCACTGGTCGCACAATTTTACTTCTCACAAGAAGCAAAACTGGAGCTGGAGCAGGCCTCTATATGAGACCTAAACTCTGCACAAACACAAACACAGAAAGTTCATTTGGCAGCAAGTGGTTAACATAGCTGGCGCAGGCAGAGATGGTGTCAAAATGAAAAAAGAAAGTGAGCCGCTGCACGTCGTGTGTTCTGAGTGCTGAGGGCTGCTGGGTGACCACGACAGCAGAAGCTGTTATCAGTGAGAGAACAGTGGTTAAAGTCACTACTATCGGCAAACTAAGCGGCCTTGATCCAAGCACAGAAACTTTCTGTTTTAAAACAGCCGCTCTTAAGACCACAACATGGTTTTTGCTTTGACAAAAGAAAATATTCAGGGTCACCATATGTCCTAAACCTAACCTTTAAACCTAACCTGAACCTTAACTTCAGCCCAAACCTAATCCTTAACCTTAACTTTCAACCAAATCCAATCTAACCCTTAACTTCAACCATTAAAACATTAACCTAATCCTTAACCTCATCCTAACCTTAACTTTAACCCAAACCTAATCCTCACCTTAACTACAACCTTTGTTATGTTTGTCGGACTCCAGGAAGAATAGCTGCTATTGTAATAGCAGCTAATGGGGATCCAAATAAAGCAACAGTAAAACACACACAGCAAATTCATGAGTACAATTGTGAGACACATGAAATGTAAGGAGATGGTTTTAGTCATATGCTGTAAAGGCTATTTATTAGATTTGATAAATGAGTAAATGTATATATTTATATTAATGTACACAAACATTGCTGCACAATTTTATAGGTATTTGACTTCTGCCACTTCCACTGCCACAGTCTTACAAGTCAAACAGCCAAACCACGGTGGTCACCCATGTGGCCCCAGTGGGCTTTTTTAAAAAACATTTTTTTTAAACCAACATATGGGCACCCTACAATTAGAAATATATGAAATATATGTCTGCTGGCTTTTTCTGTGGCATTTCTTCCTAACAGACTGTGTCTCAAACCACATACTACTATACTATACAGTACATATTATACTAATCACAAAGTTCACAGTACTGTTATCTCCTATTGTTTCTGATGTACTACTTAGTATAGACGTGTGCTACTGGACATTGGTAGTCAAAGTGATTTCACCTTGTTTTCAGATTTATTTTTTTTTAGCAACAAGCAGCTCACCAGTCTTTGGTATCAAATGCCTCTTCTAATGTACTTATTTTTTATTGTTCAAGTGTTCAATTACATTTAATTCCCAGGGGATGTTGTGGAACAACCCTGATCCCGAAGAACCCACTGTTCTGCACATGAGTGGGCTAGGTGGGTTCCAGGTGGGAATGGGTTCTAAATGGGTTTATACGTACATTTTTAGGGGGGGGGGGTGCAATCAATGCTCCAGAATCTAGTAGAAAGCCTTCTTCCCTGGACAGTAGAGACAGATACTCTAACAAAAACAGGAAAATATCTTAATTACTGAAGAAACAATTAATGACCAGGTGTCCCAATACTTTTGTCCATATAGCATAAGGCCATACTGAACACAGACACTGAATTTCTGAATTTTATATATATTCCTAGTAGCTGTTAGAAGCCAGTCTTGATTTGAGACTCTCGTTCTCCTTCTAATGCATACTGAGCTTTCTTATCTTTGCATCAATTTTGTCACATGCTGAACGTGTGATTCTTTGTTTAGAGCTCATCACACCACAGAGAACACTGTATATGTAAAAGATGTAGATACTCTGGTTGCCCTTTAGTCACAAGTGAGGAAAAGGCAGAACTGACAACCACATTTCTAAATCTAGCAGGGGTATATAAGGGTTCTGCAGAGTTGGGCGTGAACATATCACATATATAAACTTATGGTCAGCTACGCAAAGAAATAAACCTCTCTGGTTTTAGTACAAGTTTTATGCAACTTGAACCGTCTGACCAACTTCTTGACCATCATGGTTTCATCCTGGACGATGAAATCTTAAAGCGAACATTTTCAGCAAGGTGGAGCTCACTGGTGGCCACTGCTCTTTTCACAGCAGGTCAGTAAAAGGTCTTAGTTCGTTGCTGTTAGCAAGGTCATAGTCATGAACAGAACACTGGGGGGACCAAGGTACCATTATAGGGAATTCAGTAACTCATGGGATGATTATTTAATTAGTACTATTATTATTACTATTATTAGTAGTAGTAGGCTCTGTTTGCTCAAGGGCCCAACAGCAGCAGCTTGCCAAGCCCGGGAATCGAACCCACAACCCTATTATTGATAGCCCAGAGCTCTAAGCACTGAGCTACCACTGCCCAGACTGACATCACTTGATTTAGTCTAATATTTCAGTGTTTGTGGACTCAATGATGTCATTTTCTGATAGCCCACAGATCTCCATGCTTAGTGGGCGGATTTTCCGACATTACCCAAATGGAGTAAAGTAGTATTTACTAGATAATAATCTGGAAAAAACAACCTTTCATTGAGGGATTTGAATGCAGTATAAAGCGACTGTAGATACAAATGCTGACATGAAATTAATGCGAAATCCAGGACATTTAACAACAATCCCAGCTGGATGCATTTTTTACATCCCAAAAAAGACCATGTCCTGAAAAAGGTGGAATTATAGGAAACAATACAGGGAATGTTTTTAGTTTTATATATTTTTTACAATATATTAAGGGGGGGGGGGGGCGTATCCCTCCCAATATATATTGTGACTACAGCCTTGGTTGTAGTGTTATTGTAGTTGTAGTGTAACCTTGTCTACAGTACAGTACCCCAAATATACTGTATTTATGATTAATGATTTTCAAGTGAACTGAACTGATTCTCTCTGCAGTCCTGCTGTTTATCTGTTAAAAACACCTGAGCTGTATGAAGATGACCGTGTCTGTGGTCAGTCTTTTCCTGCTTACCGTTTCATTGTCTATAAGGAAGGTAGGAGCCATATTTATTGATACCATGACTAAATCACACACCAATCACTAGAAACACAGAAACAACAGTCACAACAGCAGCATCAATTTTATTTAGACACACGAAACCATCCTTTCTCCTGAAAGCTGCCATTGAATTATCATCTAACTGTTGTGTTTTTTTTTTTAACATGCTTGATCATTCCTTCTGCAGAGCAGTGGTCAGGTTGTGCCCCTGGACATGGCTGTAAACTCCATAGACGACTCTTTTGAAGGCTGCAGTGAGAAAATGTCTAAGAAAGTCATGACTGAATACTTCGAAAAGGAAACTAAGGAAGGTTACTGTAAAGACGCCTGGAAAAATGCACTGAGTAATCACACCAAAGGCAGTCTGGGGGAATACCAGTCTGCTGCCATTCACTTGTACACACAACCCAAAGAAATTAATAAACAATGCTCATATGTCCAGTTCAACGACGCCTGCCGTGAAGGAAAGGGTGCATATGTGTCAGGTAATTTTCAGTTTTACACACTGTATTACTTTTTAACTGATGCCATTCAAAAACTAAAGAAAAGATGGACTCAAATGTGGTGTGTAACCGCATATCGCAGAACCAAACTCACATTTACCGAACTGGCCATCAAACAAAAAATCCGATTTGGGTCATTCACTTCCAGCTCTTTAAAAAAAAAGTGTATCAATTTCGGAAATGTGACCTGTTTTAAGATTAATACCTGTTTCGGAGCAAAACTGGGAAAATATTCAGCTGTCAAACACGAGGAAGAGGTGCTCATTCCTCCATATGAGGTCTTTAGAGTCACTGGCATAAAGAATCACACCAATAAGAATAAACTGTGGTGCCAGGTGGTGTATGAGCTCAAAAGTGCTGGTAAGAGGAGTGATCTTCAATGCAATAAAACAAACACAGAACCATATCCAGAAACTCTAGTGTAGTGTAACCTTTTATTAGAACTGTAATAACACCAATAACGGCTCGACCCGCCATCCCTCAAAATCTGTGGAAGACAAGCGTCCAGGCTTTTTACTGTCCTGCACCAAAGTGGTAGAACAAGATTCCCCTGGGTGTCCGAACGGCCGAGTCGCTCGCTGTCTTCAAACCCAGACTGAAGACCCTCCTCTTCCGAGTGTACTTGGACTAATAGCAGAGTACTATGGTCACCTTATTGTCTTGTGTTTAGTAATGTCTAAACTTAGAGGTATCCTTGAACTATTAGTCTATTCTAACTAGCTGAGGTTTTTCTTGGGTAAATAGCAAAACGCTACTTTTGTAAGTCGCTCTGGAGAGGAGCGTCTGCTAAATGCCTTAAATGTAAATGTAATTTAAATGTAACACCAGTAAACAGGCCAAGAGTACAGAGTACAGTGGATGGCTCTCAGAAATCAGAGAAAGGTCTTAACTTTGTTAATTGCTAAGGTCTTTAAGAGAGGCTGGTCTCAATTTTTCTAAATGTAATAAATGCTGTATATTACTGATCTGCAGATTACTGGACTTGAATCAGGTAAAGTCAGAGCTCATCTCAGAGCCTCATTTCATATGTTTTTGAATTTCAGAAACAACATTTATTGTCATTTGCTTATTTAAATTAAGAACCGTCGATGAATAACAAGCATGCAGCACAACGTAATATATTTATGAGTTTGTAGTGTAAATATATGTGATGGTTGTGTTTGTAAATCAGTGAGCAAATGTCACCAGCTTTCTTCTGAGTGGAGCGAAAACATTTACTTTGCTTAATAAGGTGAAGAGTAAAGTATTCCCTCCTAAACACCACATCAACAGGTGGCTGTTTCAATAATAATTTAAATATTCTTGTGCATGATTGCACATTTTACTTGTGGACATGTTACAGAGAGTTTATGTTTATATTATTTGTTTACTTTTTAGTCTTTATAATTTTCTTTTTTTCTTTACAATTACTAGAATTCCATTTAAATAAATAAACCTTGATTTGTTCTACTTCTTGTTTCAGTTTTTGCTTATCATTTCAGTACATACTGAGTTTGAAAGTCTGTAGGTTCGCCACAAAGTGAAAAACAAGCAATAATTCCATCCCTATAGCAGCGGCCTGGCGTGCAAAGTTTTCCCAGAAGAGTAGATGCTGTTACTGCAGCAAAGAGGGGACATTATGTCTTATACTTGTAACTATTCTGCTAATAGGGAGTAAATCATTACAGAAACTACATTCTCCTCGAGTTCTGCTGGCCCAAAGCAAGTGTTAAGATCATCTTAAGAGGCAGAGAGAGTGTTTATGAATTTATGAATCACTTGGTCATTTAAGAATCATTTTTGTGCCACAGTACTGAAGTCTCCTCTTGATCCCATATTAATATGACTGAGCTTCTGGCTTTCTGCTAGTTAAAGTTATTGTACTGGTGTGATGTTACTGCTCATCACAGAGCCATTACTGGTGGCCTCCTGCTTCTAAACCCTTTTAATTCAGAGCGTGTAATACTGATACCTTTTTTGGCTCGTTGGTGTGTTGCTAAAATGATCTGCATTAGTTCTGGACTATTTTCTTTGTTATCTGGGTTATCTGTTTTTTTTTTCTTAAACACTACAGCATTATAAACTTGAAAAGCATCTTATCTGGGCTTCTGGGGACCAAAACCTTGTCACACATCCTTGCAAATGTCCAATATATCCAAATCAGATCAGGTAAATTCAAGACAAAGCTGACAGATATTCAACTATTTGGAGTAAGGGGAGTTCTGAGAGCAAGAATCCAAAAGCTTTTCTTAAACCTTGCAGCATTATAAACTTGCTTGTGCTTTAGGCAGGTGTTTGCCATGTTGTACATTTAGTGTTTATAAATGAGACTGCAGCTATTTTTCTTACAGAAACTTGATATTATACATTAGACTGATGCTAGTAGACTGATCATACTGTACGGTGGAAGACCTACCTGCCAACACCTGCTTAAGGGGCTTGAGAGGGACAATTAATTTCCCATAAAAAATATTTATAAAAAATGGGAAAAAATGGGATGTTTCCCATACTTTAAGAATTGGTAGGGAAGTAGATATTTTAGAAAATGGTTAATCGTGCATTATCCAAAATCTTTGAATTTCAATGTCAATACATAGACTCCATATGATCAAATTCCCAGAGTTTGGAATATTTAGCTCTGTATTTGAAAGGTGAAAGGTGCACGTATTTGTCACTGTACAGTGTACAGCGAAATGTGTCCTCCGCATTTAACCCATCTGGTAGTGAACACACACTCACACACACACATGTGTTAGGGGCAGTGAGTACAGACACACACCCAGAGCGGTGGGCAGCCAACTCCAGCGCCCGGGGAGCAGAGAGGGTAAAGGGCCTTGCTCAAGGGCCCAACAGTGGCAGCTTGCCAATCGAACCCACAACCCTGTTATCGATATCCCGGTGCTCTAACCGCTGAGCCACCACTGCCCCGTAATGGATGAAGTGAGGGATCTCCAGGTCTGAGCACGGTACAGTGAATAGCAGTAAAGTTTGTTGTTGATTGATGCATTTGGAATTAATACAACTGACCCCATTACACCTGGCCACCTCTCCCCTACACCACTTTTGTTTATTTGCTGTATTTAAAGTCTGTCTGTCCTAAGCCTTTTCAACAGCACTCTGACCTTAGTTTTGATTTTGCTGTTCTGCAGTAACCCTCCTCTAACCTTGGACTGTATCGCTGGTCCTGCATTTATATTTACATTTATAGAGAAATATTTAGTCTGTCTTAGGGTCAACTTTGTGAGTAAATTAAAACTCACATTCACTGAAAACCCAGGAAGTCATAGGACAGAACTAGTATCATGTCCCATGACTTTTGTCATGAAGCCAAACAACGCTGCAGTGAGATGCTGGGTGTGCGCTGGGGGCCTGTATTGATCTGGATGTGATTTCTGCCACAGTCAATTGTCTGTTTGTATGGTGAAATCTAGCCAGAAGCCTCCAGTCACAATCATTAAGCACCTGTGGGCAGACACTGCACTGTCCACTGGGGGTGGAAATGGCATTTTCCTGGTATACATGACACTGTGGACCAAGGAATGTTAAATATCCAGACAACTTCGGAAATCGAATGTCCCATCCACCTGGCACCCACTATCAGGCCTTGTTCGAGCACCGATAATTCACATCGCCTTGCCATTAGCACACTGGCCAGCGTTCAACCTCACTCACAAGATAACACCTCACAGATTATACAGGTGTGGGCGATCCCAAGACGTCCTCTGAGGTAAAAGTTCCTGATCACTTTACATACTGCTAGACCATGACTTCTGGAATGTCTGTGTACATTCCCACCCTAGAGCCCACCCCCTTCACCTTTAGCAGCTTAGAATTCATTACCTGGTGTCAGCCTGGAAAAGCACCTTATCTGGGCTTCTGGGGACCAAAACCTTGTTGCACATCCTTGCCTTCATGCTCTTTTATGTATTAGTTTCTTGGTTTTGCCTAATCAGTACTTCACGGCCTCACTGAATGTAGTGACAGAGCTGACTAGCAAGTGAACCCAAATGTCCAATATATCCAAATCAGATCAGGTAAATTCAAGACAAAGCTGACAGAAATTCAACAATTTAGAGTAGGGGGAGTTCTGAGAGCAAGAATCCAAAAGCTTTTCTTCTTTCACAATAAATTTCAATACAAAAACAAGATTTGCTACATTTTTCTGAACATGTAAATTGTGGTTACAGTAGCTGCGCTCCAATCTATAGGCAAAGTACAGCCCAGAAATGCAACCTATGTTTGGGGTAATTTGGAGGACCCAACTGTTGTACCCTTCCTTGCCCTTGTATACCCACAGTTCTCTGTGCACAAAAAAATAAAAATAAACAGCACAGTGAATAAATGAAAAAATTAAGTTTTTCTGGGGACGTCCGGGAGTTTTTGTAGGACAGTCCTACTATGGACCTGCCCTACCTGCAGCCTTGGGCTTTAGCATGCAGAAATTGTATATGAAGGCATCTGGTTGTAGCTAATCAAACTTACTAACTAACTTACAATTTGGGCTTTACAATTGCGCTCATCACACTTTTATTGTGCTCAAGACTAGGCTGCATAGGTTTTAAGTGGCTTTCAATGGAAATAGTACAAATGATGAATGGATGAGAGGTCAAGTCAGGTGTTCTGCCAATGTATCATATTGACCTAGAGAGAGTGTAGGAGTAAAGAGGTTTTTTTGAGGAAAGCAAAAGAGCACTTTAAATAATGGATTGAAGGATTTAAGAACTTAAAGGAAAGTGAAGGATTCTTTTTAAATTACTATTAAAAATAATTTTTAGTTACATAAACTACATTACATTAACCTCAGTAATTATTTTCAGTTCTTTTTGTTATAATTGTAAAACTGTAATAGTTTTACAGGATCACTAGTATTTAGCATTACTTCAAAGTCAGTGCCTTGCTGAAGTAACCCCCTAATGGCCTCAGTTTTATCTGGATTACAAATTATGCCTACAAAGATCCATAGTTCCAGACAGTATTTGTAATGCAAACCCACTTAATTTGAATGTAAAAAGCACTATTTTTGTCTTGTCTGTCCACAAACCCTTTCTCTACATACAGGCTGGGCTGTTCTCTGATGCTCTGATGTTTTTTTTCTTCAGTAATAGCTGAACTGTCCCAAACACAGTTTGAGTAGCAAAAAGATCTCATAAAATTTGCACACTTGACTAAAAGTGTACCTCAACAGTTAGTAGTATTTGCACAAAGACACTTTATACAGATTGTATGCTTCACAAAAGGCACTGGAGTTGCTGTTTTGCAGATATTCATACTGTTGTACTGTTCATACTACAGCCCCTGCCACTGGTGGTGCTGTACTCGAAGACAAATTGAGAACACAGTGTCGATACAGCAATGTTCATGCTGATTTTCTCTGTTATGGAGCTTCTTATGATAAGATTTGTTAGTATTAGGTTTAGCTGAGACCGGCGGTGAGGAATGTCCTTGTCTAGGCAGTGCCTGGGTTATATGAGGCCACTTTCATTTCCTCACAGATGATCAAACAGTGCTTTTATGCAGAAAAAGTGAACATTTGATGATTTACAGGTAGAATTATATTTGTACTGTAATTTAATTAATTTCTTCACAGTACAAAATATCAAAACATCATTTGTAACCTATACAGTAAATGTGCCTGTGTTAAATGGTGTAAGGTGTTTACTTAGTTTAGAGAGTCATCGCAAAAACAATCCTTTTTTGGCAGAAGGGATTAGAAAACAAATATTTGTTGTTTTTCTGTGGCAGGTTAAAGGTTCTTCACTGCCCTAGAAACAACAAATGAAAGAGAAACTGAACTGCTACTATCTTTAAACAAAGGTAAATATGTAGAAGCAACACAGTTCAAACACGCTGTTCTTAACATTCATCATGATGTGTACTCCACAGGTCAGATTCAGAGCAATGTATCATTTAATTTAAGTCAATGACAGCATTATAGGCACACTATAGAAAGATAAAATCAAAGAGAAAATTAAATCTCAACTAAACTACAACTAATTTTAATAAGTGAAACCAGAAGTGAAGCAGAGCACATTACAGTACAATATGCCTTTACAGGTCAAATATACTGTATGGAATTCCCTTGAAAATCATATAAACCCACCTGGACAATGAAACTACAGTTAACGCACTGCTGAATAGAGTTTCAAGAAGTTGGAAATATACATTTACATGTAAGGCGTTTAGCAAACAATCTTCTCCAGAGCGACTTACAAAAGTGCTTCACTGTTTACTCAGAAAATACCCTTAGCTAGTTTGTATCAGCTACAATCTAAAATATACAGTTGCCAAATACAAAAGTCAGTATGGAGACCACGTAATACACTCTGGCTGAATGTCAAACAGATCAAGTAAGACAATTGTAAGCCTTCACTGCAAGTGCTGATTTAAATACTAAATACTAAAAAAGATGAGTTTTCAGTTGGCATAATACCAGCACTCATAATATTTATTACAACAAATATCTTCAGTCTGCATAACATCCATTACACATTACATCGTAATTATATGTCTAAATCCTACATTATTGCATGGCATATTTACAACAACCACATTCTGTTTACACTAAAATGCAAAAATTTTCCTAAATTTTTATTAAATCCTTAGAATTTTTGCTCTAAAGCTCACATTTCTTAAACCCTGTGTAGATTGTACACCTGACACTATTACATTCAATTCTTAGAAGACCCATAAGATAGTAAAATAATTTGTCCTTGTGAATACATTGTTCACATTTCAGGACATTCACTGTTCCCTGAGGAAGTTTTAGGGCTTCTAAAATGTTCTAAAATGTTAAACTGTGGAGAAACGTCTTAAACGTCTTCTTATTTTTTTTTTTAGAAGAAAAAGGTTTCTTGAAGGTTCTTCAAAGCACCTTTAGAGGAGCCTACTACTTTTATTGTCTGTCTGTCATTGTAATTATTAATTGCAATTAAGCAATTGTATTAACACAAATGTGAATTCTTCTCTCTCAACATCGCTCATTATGCTGTAATTGTATTAAAGCTAGGATATGGTTTCAATTGAAGGGATGTGTCCATGTGAATCATTGGAACATGCCATGAAGTCTAATATGGTCTAAAAAAAACAATTTCAGAAACTTCTCCTCCCTAAAGAAATCACATTCTAAAAATGCCCACCGATAGCATCTACATCTCATCAAGCCTTGATCAAGCTTTGTGCCTTCATACTGCTTCACAGTCCATCAGCTAATAGCTTAACCCTCCTGAGATGTTACAGGTTGAATTGACCTGTAAAAAAGTTTCAAGATACAGGAAAAAAAAGAATCTATGAGGATAACTCATTTTCCACTGTAGGATGTAGGAAGGATGTAAGATCACTGCAGATGGACTCAAACCAACATTAGAGAAAAAAAAGGCACTGGAGCTTGAGCAAATAACATTGATTATTTAGACTGTAGTAGAAAGTCCTAAAGAGTTGCGTAAAAGGATATTGAGGAGGTGGGTTTAACTCTTTATACACATGTACAAAAGGGCTGAGGCTTTATGTGCTCTCACACAAAATAAGCTGACATCCTCACAAGACAAGATCTTTTGGAAACAACTGAGTAAGTGTCTAACATTTTATTTTATTAAAAATAGCGAGTGCTTGTCTGGTTTCTTTTAAATTCCAATATAATTTAACCCATGTCAGTTCACTACAAAGTGGACAGTTTTATATAAAATCTAGCCCAGAGTATCAAAAACTCTTAAACTTTTGCCTAAGAACATTCTCCAACAGCAACTGCTCCCAATGCTTTAGGTGCAATTTTGGCTATGGACAATGCTTTTTCCAGCAGGACAACGCACCTTGTTACAAGGCAGAAGTGATCAAGTCGCTTGGTGAACACAACATTGAAATTTTGGGTCCAATATTTGGGGAAACTCCCATTGAAAACAAGGGTGGACAAACAAAAACACAGAATGGGTTGCAATCAGTCAATAGTTTGTCCAGAACCTGACATCCAGCAGGCCAATGCAATTTGCAGAAGTCTTAAAAAAGACGGGTGACATTGTAAATATTAACTTTGCTTTAACTGGATGTATTTGTCAATAAAAAAGCTTCAAAACTTACGAAATGCATATTATTGTACTTCAGTATACCATATAAACATCTCACTAAAGCATCTAAAAAAACTAAGGCAGTAAATTTTGTGAAAAACAAAATAGGACATGGTATCTTGGCACACTTTTGTGGTCTGTTAATACAACTTAATCATTGCTCCCTGATCATGTGTATCCCTTAATGGTCACAATTTACACATCTTCTAATGTGAAGTGTCTTTTAGCACGGTAATGCACCAAATTTGGGGAAAGCTTTGGAGCATAACTTATGTAATAGGTATGATTCTGCTTCAATAGACAAATGTTTCCCATACCCTCAGCTTAAATTGTGAAAACATGCTCTGCTGGTAATTTAGCTTAAGAGAGCTACGTTCTTAAGTATGAATGGTTTTGTATTGTAATTAACATCAGAGGAAGGGCAGTTAGTCAAAATTATTATCATAATTGCATTCAGAAAGGTATCATCATTTTACATTTCTTATACCTAAAGGATCCGGTTTCAATTTTTTTTGTATTAGTTTTGATCTGTATGCGAAATCCAGCAGAATATTTCACTTTGAGTACTTCAAGAATATAGTAATAGTAAGTAAATATAGTAATATTTGAGTAAATTACTATTCTCAAACAACATCAACATAAAATATGCTTGTTTACTTTTGAATTAAATTATGAACACAAAAACACTAGTAAATGAACTGATGGACTGAATAGACACAATAAGCAGTTGTTTGGCACATCCATAGCAGCTTAGAAACATAATGATACGGGTCCTACAAGTGTATTTCTTTAAAGACTGTTTGATCCTTCTCCTTCTCTCTGCAGTTTGTGGCCTGTCTATTAGCAAAGACTTGAGCTGTGAGCTTGAGAAGATGAATGTGTCTGTGGTCAAAGGTATGCTGCTCCAGCTTGCAGCTTTTGTGTACAAATGGATGGTAGGTGTCATACAAGTTATCTGAGAAAGCTTTAGGGGTTCTAAAATTTGAAACTGTGGTGAAATATCTTAAGGTGCTTAGAAGAAAAGGGTTCCTCTAAGGTTCTTCAAAGCACCTTCAGAGGAGCCTACTACTTCTATTGTCTGTCTGTCATTAGCTACTGTATTAACACAAATGTGAATTCTTCTCTCTCAACATTGCTCATTACGCTGTAATTAGGGCACTGTAGAATAATAAGAATTGAAAATAGAATTAAAGCCAGGGAATTGTTTTAATTAAAAAGGGGTATTTCAACCATAGCATTATTTGGTCAAATTCATTTTCATAATTTCATTCAGAAAGGTACCATGATTTTACATTTATTACACCTAAAGGATCAGGTTTTAAACTTTTTTGTATTACTTTTGATCTGTATGGGAAATCCAATAGAATATTTGGACAGTGATTGGACAGTGACCCTGGGATTGACTGGGGACACTGGGTTAAATTTGTAATTGGGCCAAGAGGATCACAATACTGATTTAGAAGCAACAACTGCAACAACGTACTTAATGCCATTTTATCATGGTTACAACATATAATAGTCTGTCAGTCATTTTGTACCAGATTAATTGATGTGTTTTGTCATTTCTCCTGCAGAGTGGTGAAGAGGTTCTGCCCCTAAACATGGCTGATGACTCCGTGGATGACTCTTTTGAAGGCTGTAGAGATTCTATGCACGCATTAGTGTTGTCAAATTACACAGACTATGAAAAAGAGCATACGCCTGGTTTCAAAGCTGCCTGGGAAAATGCACTTAATAACGACGCTAAAGATGAACTCAACATAAACCAGTCTGCTGCCATTTATCTGTATACAGAAAATTGTTACGTTAATATAGATTGCTCATTTAAAGAATTTAACACTGCTACTCGTAAGGGAAAAGGAGCGTACAAGTCAGATCACTTTCAGTTTTACACCCTGTTTTTCTATCTGACTGACGCTGTTCAGCAACTCAATCTAAGGCATAAGAAGTGTGTGACCACATATCGCAAAACTGACAAAACATTTGAAACTGATGTTTTCAATAAAACTATTAGATTTGGGTCTTTCACCTCCAGCTCGTTGGACTTGAATATCACTGGATTTGGAGAAGACTCCTGCTTCAATATTACAACTTGTCTCGGAGCGGAGGTGTACAACTATTCAAGATATCACATCGAGAAAGAAGTGCTCATTCCTCCATACGAGGTCTTTCGTGTTACTGCCGTTAAAAACAAACATGAGCAGAAAGACCTTTGGTGCAATGTGGTATATGAACTCGAACATGCTGGGAATAAGAGTGATCTTAGATGCAGCAAAGTGATTGGTAGGCCATCAGTATTGAGGCCTCATTTATCTGAAACCAGTTTTGGCAAGTAACGTAACCAGAATAAAATATGATAAGAGTTAAGTATGTATAATCAGAATAAGATTCATGACAATACTGGGCTGTATAAAAGGTACTTACTGATTATTTTATTGAACAGAATGCTTTCAGATCTTTGAGCAAAAGGTGATAAACAAGGAGAAATCTCATGAAAATGAGTATTTATTTATAGAGAAGTCATCTTCCCCTAAATATTAATAACTTTCATGACCTTATCATGACAATATCTGAATCAACAATTCCCATCATTTAAAAATCAGCTTTTCACATTATTGAGAAGAAGGTTGAGCCTACTCCACTGATTTTATACATATATTATAAATTAGCAACTGTTAGGTACTTGGATTCAAGGCAGGACTGTGTGTCAAAAATATACATACAACAAAATATGCTTGTGTCCCATTAATGACAGTTTTTGCTCCCTATCTCACTGTAGAATCATGAACACTAACTTTAGCTGACAGTACAGATACAGTACCTGCAGTTCCTTGGTTGTTCTCCTGGAACCTGTGGAAGCTTAAGGCCTATCCAGACAGCATTCAATTTACACTGGGTTCTGGAGTAATTCTCTCTTTCACAGGGTCTCCCGTGATTTTATTCCCGTGCAGACTGATCATGTCTCTGTTTTACCTCCATTGTTCTATAGTTCTAAATTGTTCTAAATTATCCACCGTTTTTCACTGAACTCAGCAATTGTCCCTTCCAGATTTACATCTCTTACACCCTCCAGTGTCTCTTTGACAGTTTGAATACAGCTGTTGTAAATGTGACTGCTACCTCTGGAGATTTTATTGCTGTCCAGATGTGAGTTTAATCACTAAGGGGTTGTGTAAAATGTGTTAACGGATTTAACTAATTCAATCCGAATAGGGCTTTACTGGATGTGGTGAGGCCACTTCTGGGAAGATTCACAGACTTCCTAGGCCTCTCAATTTGGGAACTGGCTTCCTACCACAAGCAGAAGACAAATCCTGAGCTCTCCCCCTCTCTTACAGTCTTCCCCCAAATCACCATAAGCTGAAGACATGGTCCGAACTAGCAAAGGGCCAATATGTCTACAGAGCTACTGTTATTTTGGTGCAGGTCTGGCCTTTTATAATCGGACTAATTAAAGGCATGGCAAATCTTTATATGCCATTGATGGGGTTGTTTTCGAATACTGTACATATTTTTTATGCATTATACACGGTTTCCAAAAATATTTGAAAAAGTAAAAGGTAGCTGTATTAAGTCCAGTTTGAAAAGGCAGTATTCAGAGAACAGAGGCTATAATTCTGAGTACCATACATATTCCTAGCTTTTGCAGTCCATCCCAACACTGATCTTAACATATCTGTTCTGAGTGTACAAGTCATTATGCATACTA
This sequence comes from Salminus brasiliensis, assembly GCF_030463535.1. Classification (NCBI taxonomy): domain Eukaryota; kingdom Metazoa; phylum Chordata; class Actinopteri; order Characiformes; family Bryconidae; genus Salminus; species Salminus brasiliensis. Next base: position 42,430,300 of record NC_132881.1, read on the forward strand.
TTGATTTCAGTGAACAAAAAACACTACTGTGTTCTGGTTGTGCGATGACAATATAAATGATTAGTTAACATTTGCAGAAAATAAATGCTTAATAAATGCTTGCCTTTTTGCTCCTGCTTAACTGAGTATAAAGAAAATGAATCTAATCACAATCTAAGCCACACTGTAAAACATGCGGATTTGCAAAAATGGTCAAAGGAGTCAGGGCAGAGGTCAAAACCAAAACTGGCAACCAGATCAAACAGAAAGGACAAAACAGCAAGAATGAATCCAAGCACAAAACCAGGGATAGCACTTGGTATGCAACAAGAAAGCGTATCAGGACCTCAGGTCAGGTGAGTTTTACTAAAAACATGTGAGACTGAACACAGGTGAACATAGTTGGTCATGTGGGTCTAGTGAATAGTCTGGGATTGGTTGTCTGAGGACATGTGATGATGACCTGGGGGTTAAATCATGGATACAAAATATGCCAGGTTTGGAGTGCTGTACATGGTAGTATGGGCTTGGGAAGTTTGACTTGCAAATACATACAGGAGCATGATGAACAGTAATTCAACTTAAACAGCAGCATGGTGTGAAAGGCATTCTGGTATATCTGGCTGCCCCCAAGTCCATACAATTCAGGTGCACGTATTTGTCACTGAACAGTGTACACTGTACAGCGAAATGTGTCCTCCGCATTTAACCCATCTGGTAGTGAACATACACTCACACACACACACGTGTTAGGGGCAGTGAGTACACACACACACACCCAGAGCGGTGGGCAGCTAACTCCAGCGCCCGGGGAGCAGAGAGGGTAAAGGGCCTTGCTTCACCTCCTGATGCATCCTCGACAACATAGTCGGAGCAAAAACACATCCAGGCGTTTAGACAGTTATTGGTTAGATGCAGAATTTGGAATGGAACAGTATTTGGGCTGGGACTCTTGACATTTCGCAAGTCCACAAGAACGCAGATTAAGAAATGCCCCCAGGAAGTGCAGTTTGTAAGGCTGAAGGTGATGGAGGAAGAGTGGGGGAAGTGTGACAGTTTACAAGCTGTTATACTTGCCAAAGGAGGTGTAATTAATACTGACAATGCAGGGAGCCTAAACATTTGCTTCAGGCCTTTTTGGTATTTTGAAATGGCAAAAGACAAAAATTAAAAAGCTATCCTGCTTAAAATATTAAAGAAATGCTTTATCTTTAAATCTAAGTCTTTTGAGGTGACCAAACATTTGCATGTCATCACATATTCGTCACCTGATGTTATGTAAAATTACTTGCATGCTTCATGTATGCCGTTAGTTCACACCATAGATGATGCACTATATTGACAAGAGTATTGGGATACCTTATCATTCATGGTTTCTTCCAAAAGCAATGGTACTATCCTGCTTTTCTTGGAGTAACTGTCTCTACTGCCCAGGGATAAAGGCTTTCTACTAGATTTTGGAGCACTGCTGTGAGGATTTGATTGCATTCAGAAACAAGAGCATTAGCAAGGTCAGGATGTTGGATGATCACAACCCCACCTCAATCCCAATTCATCCCCAAAGTACTCGATGGAGCTTCATCATTCCAGAGAACACAGTTCCACTGCTTCCCAGTTCAACGCTGGGTGCTTGTACTTGTCTAGTCTATAAAGACTAGACAAGCTGTGTGTGTGTGCACTTAAACATCTGTGCCAGCAATGCGTTCAACTTGAAGTAACTGAACGCATTTATTAGAAAGGGTGTCCACAAATATTTGGACATATAGTGTATGTGTAAAAGATGCAGACACTTTGGTTACAACTGAGTCACATCCAATGATTCTTCAAGTTCCAACCTTATGTTCTATTAGGGCCAAAAGACAAGCGAGAAACACTCTAAGATGAGAGCAAGACTGAGAGAGATGTCCAAACAAACCAAAAACAAAAGCAATGACCAAGCCTGACCTTACCTCAATCAGTGGTACACCAAAACTGAGGCCAACAAAGCAGCTACATCAAGATGTGTTTGGTCTGGCCAGTGGGAAGACATTCTGAGGAATTGTACCTCAGAATCAGTCCAACATCACCTTGTTCCTTTGCTTAAGCTCCACCAATCAAAACTCGTCCAACCCAGGTCCTATTAAGGGATAAGTGAAAAACAGAAGAGCAGAGAAACAAAAAGATGCATATTAAGGATATCGAAAACTGAAAATAAATTGTGTGTGTAAAATAGAATGACAATATATGGACAAAAGTATTGAGACACCTGCTCATTCACTGCTACTTCTGAAATCAAGGGTGTTAAAAAGAGCTTGTCCTGCTTTTGCTGGAGTAACTAGATCTACTGTTTAGGGATGTTTTTTTTTGGAGCCATGCTGTGCACGCATTTGCATATCTGTGACAGCAATGGCTGTGACTTAAAGTAGCTGAAAACACTTATTAGAAGGGGTGTCTGCATATTTTTGGACATACAGTGTGCAATCTGCAACTGTAGTAGAAACAACTACTATAGCATAAGTGATGGTGTTTTAGTTTCAATTACAATCTGCATGGAAGGTTTGACGAGAACTTTGTTCTACCAAACAAACATCCACTTAAATCATAAAATCAATAAATCATAACCCTAAATACCAAAGAACCGATACTCAGAAAAGGGACAGTGAGCTCTCAAGCTCTCTCAAGTTTCTGTTTTGTCTAAATAGGCTGATACCCTGGTTAAAGATCACGCTGAAGAAAGGCCACATGAGAAAGAGAAGCTACTGTTGCAGATGTCAAACAATGGAAAGTGTTCTTGTGCAAGACACCTATTCAGCCTCCTTAGAGACATAAGGGAAAGCACCATGGCACTGGCAGTCACTGACATTATTAAGGAGCTGATGTACTGCCATATCAGTGGTGTTACCCATTACTTATCATATGTTGAACCACCTAAAATAATCTTTCTGGAATTAAAAGTGACATAATATTAACCATAACCAACTTGTGCTGTACACTGGTCCTCCAGGTCCTGAAGAACCCAACAACTAGTGTAAATCATTGCCAGAGGAACAGAGGCTGTTAGTGCATACGCACTGCCTATTAATACTCTTGATTTAAATATAAACTCAAATATAAACTCAATACATAGAAGCTTGCTCACTAAACTCTGTAGAGAAGCTTTTTAATAATGTTACCTCTGTTGTCTGAATACAGACTAAACACATGCTACTGTTTTATACTAATAAAGGTGCACCATTTTTCATTTTTAAACCTCTTAAATATAGAAGTACAATTCAAATGATTTTTTCAGAGAGGAGAATAAATCTGTGGTTCCCAACATTGGTCCTTGCCTATCCCCTATCCTGCACAATATCCTCAAACTTTCCCTCAAAAGAACAGTGGGGACAAACTAAAGTTCTGCTAGAAGGGCTGGAAAAAATTCCTATCCCCAGGCAATCCCCAGGAAACACTGGATCAGAGGCAGGGTGGTAATTTTGGCCAAGCTGAGCATGCCCTTGAAAACCATAAAGCCCAGACACTATACCTTCAAGGCATGTAACGGACTTCTCCAGCTTAACTTACAGGAGGTTTCCCAGTAATAGCTCTAGTAACAGCCTTAATGACATACCTGATCAGGTTGTAGACACTGTGAAAGTCTAGTTTAGAGGCCAAACAACACAAACAACTGGGGTGGCATTGTTTCCAGGCATTGGTTGATGGTCCTAGACTTTCACAGTGTCTACAACCTGATCAGTCAAGCAGGGGGCATTATAAATATTAGGTAATGCTGTTTGGGCTCTTGAACACATGTAATGTCTACCTCAAGGACATACTCATTTTCAGCTGGTGAATGAGTATGTAGGGAGGCAGAATCTGGGCCTTCTCTTTACTAAAAAACCTCTTGAGGTCCCAGTAGTCCCCAAGAGGTCTGGACTGACTGGGTGCTGGGGGGGTAGGGCACTCCCACTGTGGAGCCCAGCATGGAATGGATCTAACATGAAGGCCCCCAGACAAACTAAAATGGGTAAATTAGCCAAGGCAAGAGTTTTGTTGTTACAGCCATGCTGTAAGCACTGCTTTCTCACTACGAGAGCCCACTATCAACATGGCCTTAACAAAAGGTTCAATAGGCAATATTATGAAAGGTTTAGTGCATAGACTGCAAAACCAGGAGGTTGTGCAGGCTACTGTAGATCTTCCTGTGTGGAACTGGGAGGAACTGGGAGGGCTGCTTCTCAAAACCAGTGAGCACTGCAAGAGAAATCCTCTTCCGGAGCCTTCCGGATCCCCAGCATATCTATTTGGGGAAGCCACACGTAAATCTCTCTATTTAGAGACTGGGTTAGTAGAAGAAAGAGGAAGTGCAGTAACAGGCTGGGCAGCTTCCATTAGGGCCTTGGTTAAGCAACCTAGTACTTCAGGACTGTCTTTAACAACGTTCCACTCTGCTGGGTTTATGATGGTGACACCTTTTCTATCATGGGATGGTCAGGGAGCCCACTCAACTGCAAAGAAAAAACTAAAGAACTAAATGACCTAAATGATAATTATATATGTATACATGTATTAGAGTTAATGTGTAGATAATGCTTAGATGAGCATAATATCTGAACAAAATAAGCGTGGATTGGATGTGTTGGGCGACACTGCCTCACTGTCATTGCCCTCTACCGGTAGCAAGGAGCATAGGTTGACCCCTTACAAGTTCATAATGCAATTAAGAAATGGCAGTTAACAAGAACGCAATGTTAGTGAGTCTAACAAGATGCTTGCAGATGTAAAACAGCAAAAAATATTTACCTGGAAAAGAAAAGCAGCACAAAAGCCAGGCCAGGTCAAAACCTTAGATTCACATAAATGATAAACTGAAAGTAGTCAAAAATACAGACAGGGGTCAAAACCAAAACGGCTAACAAACCTGATTAAACTGAAAACAGCAAAACTACTTGAAAGGTTGGCAGTAGTTTTCAAGAAATACAAATAGGTAAGTATTTATACAAACATATGAGATTGAACACAGATAAACATGGTTAGTACAAAGGTGATGTGGATCTAGTGAATATTCCAGGATTGGCAGAATGAGGAGATGTGACTGACATGCTCTTTGGAACGATAGGAAGTACAGTTTGTGGAGTTCACTGTGACAGAAGGAGAGTGAGAAAGTGACTGTTGTGATCAGCTGTGATACTTGCCAAAGGAGGTGTTACTGATCCTGCAGGAGGCCTACATTTCTGCTGCAAGCCTTTTTGCTTTTGTTTTAACAAAACTATAAAAGCAATCGTGCTTAAAATATAAAAATATATATTAATCTTCGACTTTTATCATTTGGAAATCTGAATTTACTCACTTAGCTATTCATAGTAACAAGTAAATTCTGACAAACATAAAATAATTCTATAGAACTAATGTCTAAAGTCTTGTTGCTCCAAGCATGGGTAAATGTTGGGCTGGTGTTTAATCGGCTATTAGGCAATACAAGGCATACTGAGCTTTCTTATCTTTTTATCACTTTTGTCTGAGGTTGAATAGATGTTTCTTTGTTGAGTGCTTTTAGTTCACACCTTAGATGGTAGGTGTGAAAGATGCAGACATTTTGGTTACCTATGAGTCACAAGTGAGGATATCGCAGAACTGACAAACTCATTTCTAAATTTAGCGTGGGTACATAAAGGTCTGTGTTCTTCTTCAAAGTAGGGTGCGAATATATCACACCTGATACTCAGAGAAACTAACATCCCTGTTTTGTTGTTTTTAAGTTAAATTTTACTCAAAGTTGTCTGACTGACCTCTTCTCTACCATTTCGAATTGATTCTGAAATCTTAAAGCTATTACCTACAGGCTTGAGCTCACTGGTGGCCCCAGTTCTTTCCACAGCAGGTCAGTAAACTGTCTTAGTTCTCGTGTTATTACAGCCTTATTGTTGTAGTTTTAAATTGAAACTTTGTGTTTGATACCATGTTTTACTTTCGGTTTAAGCTTGTGTTAGAGATAGCCTAAATATATTTTTCATAGGTTCATCAGTTGTTTTCTTTACTTCCACACTTTATCATTATTTTAACGATGGGAATCGTGTAAGACGTTGATTTGTTGCATCTTTTTAAATCGATGATTATTTTTGTCAAGTTTTTTTATTTTCTTTAAAAAATAAAAGATTGTTTTACAAAGGTTGCAAACTGATTTGGCATTTTAATGAATGTAATTAATTTAATGATTGCAGTCTGTGTTACTCCTACAAATTTTACAAAGACATTTGAACAACTACAATAGTTTTTGAACAGATTTTGAACAGATGTTGGTGTTTGTTAGTTAACTGATTTCTTTTGCTTGTTGTAGGAGGAGCTGGACAGTTCCTAAGCCTCTAGAGAAGGAAATTAAAATGTTTTTGTTTCCTTTATTTTTTAGGGATATCATGTTTTACTTTCAGTTTAAGCTTGTGTTATTGTTCATCAGTTGTTTTCTTTACTTCTACACTTTATTATTATTTAATGATGGGAATCGTGTAAGACATTGATTTGTTGCATCTTTTTAAATCTATGGTTATTTTTGTCAAATTACACAAAAAAAATAGTTTATACAATGGTGATATGGTCTTACTTAATTACATCAGGATGGAATGAGTTCAACTGGCTCAACTTACCACAAAACACCTGGTTTATTGGTTCTCTTTGATTTTCAGATTTTCTGAGTATATGTTTCTAAACAAAAACTTCTAAAAGACTTCTTAACTAAGCTCATCTTTCCAAATCTGGAAACTGTCTGGATGACAGAAGCTGAAAATTCAAGAGAGCTGAGAGTTAAAGTAGTTTGAGGTCAGTGAAGGTGGTGGTGTTATGGTGCCTGAATGGTCATTATTAATATTATGCAAGTATGTATCTCACTAGTTATTAAACTTCAGCAGCTTTTTCTCTCTAGCTCTTTTTATATGTTCTGATGGCCAGGTATCTTTGATGGGTTTCTGAAGCCTGATTTCTCTCAGTATTGTGTGGTTTTCTTCAACAGACAGACTTGAGCTGTACAAAGATGAAAGTGTCTGTGGTCAGTATGCTGTTACTGTTGACAGTTTATTTGTCTATACGGAGGGTAGGTGTAATTTATTTGTATATATTATGTATGAATATATAGCTTTTCAAGTTAAAACTTTATAATAATAATGATAATAATAATAATGCATTTCCTCATTCCTCCCGAAGTGCAGTGCAGATGTTCTGCCCCTGGACATGGCCAAAGACTCTGTAGATGATGCATATGATGGGTGTAAGGATGCTATGAACAAGCTAGTGCTGTCAAAGTACATGGAACATGAAAAGAAGAACACTCCTGGTTTTGCAGCCGCCTGGAAATATGCACTTAATAAATGCTCTAAAGATGGACTTGACAAACACCAGAGTGCAGCCATATACCTGTATACAGGGAATCCTGAAAAAAATAAAAACTGCTCATATAGAGAATTTAACACTGCTACTCGTAATGGAAAGAAAGCGTACAAGTCAGGAAACTTTAAGTTTTACACACTGTTTTTCTTTCTGACTGATGCCATTCAGCAACTCAAACAAAAGCAAACAGGCTGTTTGACCACATATCGCAGAACTAATGTTACATTTCAAACAGACGTTTTCAATAAAACAGTTCGATTTGGGTCTTTCACCTCCACCTCTTTAAACAAGGCATCCAGCCGTTTTGGTGAGAAGTCCTGTTTTCAGGTGTACACGTGTTTCGGAGCTTCTGTGGAAAAATACTCAAAATTCCCGCATGAGAGTGAGGTGCTAATCCCCCCATATGAGGTCTTTCGCGTCACTTCCATTGAAAAAAACAAGTGGTGTGAGGTGGTTTATAAACTCAAAAGTGATAAAACAACGAAAAGTAACCTTAACTGTGCAAAAACCAAGTAGTGCCATCCTAATTTATTACTGTCCTACTGTTTACTGCTGTGTGGGTTATTTGACGAACAATAGATAGACCATATACTGATACTGTATGTCGATCTTAGAGACATGAGTATCTGGTGAGGAAGCTTCCTGTTGAGAGATCAGATCTGATGGAATCATTTTGTCTTTAAGGGAGGCTGATTGGCTTTAATAAATGCTACAAATTACTCATCTATAGATTACTGGGATAACACTGGGTACGGTTATTGTACTTGGGTAAAATTAGAGCACATCACAAGAGTCAGCGCTACATCACCTGCTTGTTTAAATACACCAATGTTTTAATATATCTGCATTTCAGTCTTTTGTCTGATTAATCAGTAATCTGATCTGGATTGTTTTAAAATTGATCATTTTTTAAAATTCCCCTCATTATTCACTGTTCATTTTTTTAGTTTCTTAAAAAAAATAAATGGTTGTTTTACAAAGGTTGTAAACCGATTTGGTATTTTAATGAATTTAATGAATTTAATGATTGCAGTGAGTGTTACTCCTATAAATTTTACAAAGACATTTTAACAACAATAATAGTTACAGATTTTGAACAGATCTTAAGCCTCTAGAGAAGGAAATGAAAATGTTTTTGTTTCCTTTATTTTTTGGTTCTTTTACTGTTTCCTGAAGATAGTAAGTAAAGGTATTATTGTTATATATCAGTGTGTTATATATCAGCCATGTCACTCCACTGCTGCATTCTCTTCACTGGCTTCCTGTAGCTGCTGCCCACATCAGATTCAGAACCCCCTGAGTCTGGCCTACAAAGCCAAGAACGGACCAGCCCCTCCGTACTTGATGGCGATGGTCAAAAGCTGATCCGCACCAAGAGCCCTTCCAGCTTCAAGTACGGCTCGGCTCGAAAATCCATGGAAGACGAGCGTCCAGACTTTTATTCTGTCCTGCACCAAAGTGGTGGAACAAGCTTCCCCTGGGTGTCCGAACGGCAGAGTCCAACGCTCGCTGTCTTCAAACCCAGACTGAAGACCCACCTCTTCAGAGAATACTTGGGCAAATAGCAGAGTACTATGGTCCCCTTACTGACTTGTGTTTAGTAATGTCTAAGCTTAGAGGTTTCTTTGAACTATTAGTCTATTCTAACTAGCTGAGGTTTTTCCTGGGTAAATAGCAAAGCACTTTTGTAAGTCGCTCTGGATAAGAGCATCTGCTAAATGTTGAGATGTACCATGAAGTAGTCACAGTATCATCAGTCTTGATTATCAGGCTTAAATAAGGAGGCCAGAAATGCAAGTGTGATCACAGCCAGATCTGCTTCACCTCAGGAGGTTGTCTGAGACACATTTAAGCCACATTATAGCAGTGTAAATGCATCCATCTCTCAAAGAAGCATACAACAACCAAAACCCCTCCTATTACAATCAAAATTACTTCCCATGCAGAACAAACAGCCACTTTCTCATTAGCATGGTCAGCCAAAGCTGTTGCCGTCCACCAAGTTTGAAGAAATGCATGGTGCCAAATAAAATTGCTGAAGATGTTTGCTGCCCCAAAACTCTTCAGCACAGTCCAGGAAAAGGCTGAATGGATAAACAACTGCTTGCAGTGTAGCAAGCGTATTTGCATATTCCATCCTACACTGCCACTGAATTTCAGTCCAACTAACCAAAGACGCATTTGACTCCTCAGTGTAAATGCATGCGGCTAAGATTTGTTCAGAATACAATCCATGTATCCATAAGTCATATTAATTAATAAATGGGGTCCAAATTGCCTCCATTAAACAGATCCACCTTAATTCTCACTAACCTTAACACTGGCCCCAATCCAAACCATAATTCTAACACTTACCTTAACCTCAACCTAAAACCCAACCCTAAACCTAGCCTTACTTTCACTCGCACACTGGCCCTATTTCAAGTAAATTCTCATTAACCATCTTGTAATCCACAACAATGTCACCACGACTCAAAACCTAATCCTAAACCTGTCTCTAATCCTAGTATGGTCCTCTAATCACAACCACAACCTAAACTTCAACAAAAACCTTAACCCCAACCCTGGCCCTAAACTTAACCCTATCCTTAACCCAAAATGTAATCTCATCCCTTACCATACTCTAATCTTGACCTTAATCCAAAATCTAGCCAACACCCTGACCCTAATCCGGACCCTATAGCTGTTATAGCTAGGGGTAGTAAGGAGGTAACATTAAAAATGTGTATGATTGAGGCAACAACACAGCAAGCAAGACAACCACAGCAGTAATTTCATAATCAAGAAGCCACAGCTTAACTTAATAATTGCATCAAGAAGGGTTTATTACAAACGGATAAAACTAACATCCAAATATCTGTTACAAGCAGATTGGATACAAATGAATATGGTTTAAACTTGCAAATTAAATAGTAAAGGTGGACACTGGACTGCGCTAAAGTTATAATAAAGCTTATTCAGCATATTGCCAATACATCATGACCATAATGAGCATACCTTTAATATAAGGTGAACATGGACACGATAAATGCTTATTTTCTGATATGTAGACCAAAATAGTAAACAGTAAAGGTGGACACTGGACCACGCTAAAGGAAAGAAAGAACAAAACTAATAGCCTGTCTAGCCCAAAGCTAAACCTGAAACATAAATACACAGGTGGCACCCTAGCCTAGTGTGTCTGAATATTAAAACAATGACTACCGTGAATGTATAGGCGCAGAACTTGCAGATGATGATTAATGGACCAATACAAGGTTAATTTTACGCTTAATAAAAAAACTTGATGGACCTGATGAAAGCTGTGTCATGTGGGAACAGCAGCAGGTTATGCAATACAGGACAGTGCAGGTCCAAATCCTGTCTCAACCTGTACAGCGTAATTCAGTGCAGTTCAGTCTGTAGGGAGACTCGTCGTAGAACCTTGTTGCAGTGGGTAAGAATGATGGTGCTCACATGTCACAGCTGTATCAGTCCGCTACTAAAGTCTACTACTAACTGTGCTCCTCTCTGACTGCAATAGGTGTTGCTCTTTGCACAGGATGTGGGTTGCTGTGTAAATATGACGCCAGAGTTGTGTGAGCATAAGATTGTTGAGACTTTCGATTTCAGTCAGGGAAGGCTTTTTCTAAATGCAAGACCAGATACTATAAACACATGATCAGGGATAGCTGAGAAGAATCATGGGAGGTAAGTGAGCGAGAGTTAAGCCACAATAGTCTACCTTTCAGTTTTCTGTTCATTTATACATACATTTATCAGTCATAGGATTCTCCAAATGTGTTACCAGCTTATTTCACCTCACAGTACAGCTGGGCGATTTGTTAAAAATGTTTATCATGTATCATATTTTGTCATGCATACAATATTCACCAGAAGCTGGTTTTAAAAACTTACTTAAAACTTAAAAAATACTCTCTGTGAGGAAACATGCTGTTGGTCAGTGTTCTTTAAGTACTGACATCATTGACATTCAATAAAATACAGTCACATTGCCCACCTCTGGCCAGCATTTTGGAAATAAGAACCTAGCAGAGCATCTTGGAGCTAATCTGTTGATAAATTACACTCACTTTTAAACATTAGAATGTATGATACACCAATCAGCCATAACATTAGCACCACTGACAGTGCCATTTGGCAAGGGGTGGGATCTACACATAAGCAAAAAGTGAACAGTCAGTTCTTGAAGCATGACAAATGAATAAGCATAAGAATCTGATCCATTTTGTGACCTCACGTAACTTGCACCACGCTAGCAGAGTAGTCAACGTTCAATAGCACGGTTCTGTGGCAAGTTAATTCACAGATTAAAATGAAGAAGAATATATAATGTACAAATAATGTACATAATAATCCATAATCCAGTGCAGTGTTTGATTTGAAGGTTTACGCACAGCTTCTTTGAGGAAGGCAGACGGTCAGACGGTTTGTTTGATGCACTCTGCTGTTGCACGACAGTCCCTATACTAGTGCTCGCTGTAGGGATATGGATTTTCACATGTAGGGGGCGGTAAATAGAGCACAGTTTTAGATTTGCATACACTTGTTTGTGTACTCTTTAGTTCTACTTTCTGCTGCTCCTGTCAATCACAGCCTGATACAAATTACAGGAGCTTCCTGAATATGTTGTCACATGGTGAAAGGATGTACAGAGCTCATACAAGAGAAAGGTCAATATCCTCGCTCTCTTCTACACAGTTAGTGAACCAGGTAGGAGGTGTGGCGTAGATGGTGAATGAGATTTTGTGAGAATGAGACGGCACACCACTGTCAAGGAAGGCTTGGATTGAAAAATCAGCAAAAGTGAAGCACAAAAGATTTTCTGCTACTGCTACTAAATCCTCCAAGACTTCCAAGAGTCTTTTCTCTTTAATCTGAATGATCTGATATTGTAGACAAAGCCATAGTCGTAGACTTCATATTAGGCACAGTGTGAAATGGTACACCCCTTATTCTAAAGGGCTTTCTGACAGTAGATGCTGTACTCTGGCATAAATGGTGGTGAGAGCTACCTATAAGTCCTGTGATGACTTTTTAGGATTGTTGGATATTTCTTTACTCCTTATTTGATCTCGGGCTGAACTTGCTTTGACAGACAGGCCTGGCCATATTGGCAGTAGTAAGAGTCTGGGAAGGGATTTAAAAAGATCTCAGAACAGTTAGAAATCAGTCCTGGCTGTGCCAGTGCCAGTGGAGAACCCCAGACTCCTCTAGATTTACAATCTTCTTTCTGAAGGCCCCAGTGAGCTCTTTGGATCTGGACATGGTGATCTTCTTCACCACTCACTTCAACAATCAAGAGCAGACCAGACTAAACGTCTGAGGTTTAAATAAGACCTCAGACTCCTCCAGAATAATCCTCTCCAACCATGTTCTGATTATCTGCAGCTGATGTTCTACACCTGGTTCTAGGTGTCCTAACTTGTTCCTCACTAGAAAACTCTATTAATTACATTTTACAAATTTATTTAACATTTTTTCAGTTTAATGTGTAATTATATTGCCTCCATCTCTCAATATAGGTCAAATGAAAATCAAGTGTGCATATTATGAAATTTAAATGTGGCATAGTATTTTTTCACGTCTGCATTTGTACTTTCCCTGCTTTCTCCAGCTCCGCAACTCTTCTTTAATAAGTTTTGATGGGCATGTGTCCTTGTAGAGATGCTAAGACCCTCTGATTTCTCTCTGCAGTTTGTAATTTGTCTATAAAAGACCTGAGTGGTGTGAAGATGGCCGTGTTTGTGGTCAGTGTGCTGTTCCTGGTGACAGTTTTTTTGACTATATGGAAGGTAGGTGTCAACAGAAAGTTGTTCTACAAACTAAATATATTAGAATTATTATTGTAATCATTATTAGTAATGTTCTTCCACCATTCCTCCTGCAGAGCAGTGCAGACGTCCTGCCCCTGGACATGGCTGAAGGCTCTGTGGATGACAGCTATGATGGCTGTAAAGATGCCATGAATGCATTAGTGATGTCAAATTACTTCGAATACGAGAAGAAGAATACTCCTGGTTTCTCCAACGCTTGGAAGGTTTCACTTAGTAAATATGTCAAAGCTGAACTTGGGAAATATCAGTCTGTGGCCATATACATGTATACAAGGGAACCTGTCTGTAGGAACGATTGCTCTTATTCTGAATTTAACACTGCTACTCGCCATTTAAAAGAAGCGTACAAGTCAGGACACTTTCAGTTTTACACACTGCACTTCTTTCTGACTGACGCCATTCAGCAACTCAAACAAAATCAAACAGGGTGTGTGACCACATATCGCAAAACCAAAGTTACATTTCAAACAGATGTTCTCAATCAAACTGTTCGATTTGGGTCTTTCACCTCCAGCTCTTTGGTAAAGAGTTTGACAGGGTTTGGTAATAAGTCCTGTTTTGAAGTGTTCACTTGTTTCGGAGCTGCTGTGGAAAAATACTCAGCATTCTCAAATGAGCGAGAGGTGCTTATCCCCCCATACGAGGTCTTTCGCATCACTTCCATTGAAGAGAATACATGGTGTGAGGTGGTTTATATACTCAAAAGTGTTGGGAAGAGGAGTGACCTTCGGTGTGCAAAAACCAACAGCAGTTCAGCAGCAGGAGCGCCGTCCCTATATTTATCTACCCTACTGTTTCCTGCTGTGTGGCTTATTCAATAAACAGATGGTATGAAGCTCCTACTGTATATATTATGAACACCCCTTTTAATGAATGCATTTCTTCTGAAATAGAGATGAATAGGCAGTTTATATACACTAACAGCCTCTATGCTTCTGGGAGGGCTTTACACTAGATGTTGGGTACCTTAGCTCTGGACCTGGAGAACCAGTGTCCAGGAAAAGTTGGATCGCTTTGCCTAATTAATTATTTTTATGTGGTCTTAAAGGTCTCAGTGTGATCTTTAACTAAGATTCAGATTACAGGCATGCACTCTTGATAGCTCATTGTTGCAGATACACTACCTGTCCAAATGTTTGTGGACACCCCATATAATGAATAGAATGATGGTGGTGAATTACAATACCTGCTCAGGGGTACGTTTCACTTTTCACTTAAACTTATGTTTGTTTGTTTTTCTTTATTTCCATGTTTTCTTCATTTCTGTTACTGGAATCACTGTTCAAAAGAAATCTATATATGGGTTTTACCATGACTTGCATAAATCATAAAAATGTACATTACAAAATATTTTTCTATTTTATGATAAAGTATTTACCAGGCAGGTTTTTTTTTTTTCCACACATGCAAAGTAACTTGAAGTGGTTTAAAAGGAACTGGAAGCTGAATGGTCAGGAAGGTCAGTCAGACTGGTATCAAAACACACTATAAAGCAATTTATAAAAAGTTGCAACCAAACTTTAAACTGGTTTTAGACTTTAATCTGATTCTATAAACTGGTCAGAAAAGGACAGTGATTTACTGGTGTTTACTGGTGTTCATTAACAGCATGTCTTATCTCAGTTGTGAGGCTGCTTATTTGTATAAACAAAGATCAGATCGGTATCGTCTGACAGTAAGCATTTGGGTATTCTGATTAGGACATCCCTAGCACATAGCTTAGATGCTATTAGTGGGATCTGTGGGATTTTCCAACTATCTGTCCCATGATATTTATATCTGACTGTTCTGCTCTTTTATACATACCCTATAGCCCACTTTAACACCTACTGAAGGTATTCCTCATTTAGCCTCAGCTTTCATAACCACTTACCACTTTAAGACATTAACTACCTGGCCAAGTGATAAAGTAACCAAACAGCAAGTAAACACCATGTCAAAACCACTTTAAATGTAGAAGACATGTCAGTGTGCATCATAGACAGGCAGCTAGGATGCCATTTGATGTCTGAAGCCTTCATTTTTTCTGCTGGGAATTCAGTATCAATGTAACTGGTGTTGCTGAATGTAAACTTTAGCATACGTTAATTTTTAGGGAGTTTCAGTGTCAGTGTTACTGATGAATACAAGCTATATACACACACCGGCTGTGGTGTATTATACACCAAAGCTTAGCCCACTGCACCACTAGAGGGAGACATGGCGCATGGTGCAAGGCTCATTGGTGTTGACCTACTGACTTAGTGGAGGGTGAGTGTTCGCAGAGAAAGCGGACTAAGCTGACTCAGACATGACCCTGAGGAGTCCATCTTTAGGCCATTCTTAAAGATCTGTACAGTATATGGCTTTTTTTGTTAAATAAGTTGAGCTGTTGGATTTTACACCAAGGATACACAAAGAGATATACAGAACCTCTCTAAGTCGTCAGCCTTAAGTGATGTTTAAAGTGTGAGCTTTAACAGCAGCCTCTCATGGTTCATACTTTCTACAGTATCTCAGACTAGCCTGGAGACAGGAGAAGGTGTATTGCAGACTGATGTGGGTCACTCTACGAAGAGGCAAAAGCAGCTATGAAACAGGGCTTTAAGCTTATAGTATGTAGCCAGTGAGGGAGTCAGTAGAACAGCTGAGTTGTATATGTTTAACATGACTGGTGCAGATAGAGAAGGTATGAACATCAAGCATAAGGCCGGTCATGT
Organism: Salminus brasiliensis; assembly: GCF_030463535.1. Taxonomy (NCBI): domain Eukaryota; kingdom Metazoa; phylum Chordata; class Actinopteri; order Characiformes; family Bryconidae; genus Salminus; species Salminus brasiliensis. Next base: position 42,446,147 of record NC_132881.1, read on the forward strand.
GGTCCTGGTACAGGATGTAAAGTGCTGTTGAGCAACCACGACACCAAAAACCAGAGTCACCTATGAGAGCGTCTTCAGGGGAGGGTAAAAAAGTAGAGGTTTCAAAGTAGCCTGTTGCCTGTCTCTTCAGTCTGAATGGCCAAATGACTTAAGGTTGTTAAACATATTTCTGTTATGATAGTTATATACATCAAACAGTGTCTTTTGATGGGTTGATGGGCTGCAGTCGGCTGGTCACAGAGGAAACTCTCCTGAAGAGTCAGCTTTAAGTTACTTGAAATTCATATATGAAAAAAAAGAAAAAAACATATATATATATACATACATACACACACACACACACACACACACACACACACACATACACATATATATATAATTGTTTTCATATATTAATTTTGGACTTGAAGTTGGAATTGGACTAGAAATTGGTGAGGATCTGGAGAGGGTTGTTTTTTCTTTTAGGCAGATATGAGGTGTTATTGTGCTATATATATATATATATATATATATATATATATATATATATACATACACATACACACACATATATGGTGTGTACATAGGGTGTACATAAAAGAATAGCACAATAACACCTCATATCTGCCTCAAAGAACAAACAACCCTCTCCAGATCCTCACCAATTTCTAGTCCATGATGAAGAGCATGCTGAGCAGCTTCATCACTGTTTGGTGTGGCAGTCATTCACGTCAAACAGATGACCACACGGCTCTGCAGAAGTTGGTGAAAACCAAAGACCACAAAGTTAATCTAGTACGTTCATCTTTACACGTACTCCCACCAGTCGTCTGTGAGATCATTCAGATACACCAACAATGAAGCTGATGAAGCCCAGAACAGTCAGTGGAATCGGTTTGCTCTCGTTATAGGTTTAGATCACCCAGAGGAGCCTGTTAAGCAATTTACATACATACACCAAACATAACATCTACAAGATCAATCGCAAAGATTGCAATGTAAAGAACTGCCAGATTCACATCGTGTGAAAATGCAGAAAACTGGAGTTAATGTGGCTCAGAATGGCTCAGTGCTGCCACAAATTTTTGGACATATAAAGTATGTGTGAATGATGCTAAATGATAAAGTCATAGGTGAGGAAAACGCAGAACTGACAAACTCATTTCTAAATCTAGCATGGATATATAGGGGCTGTGATCTTCAGAGTGGGGCGTGACCACACCACATATATAAACTCAGCTGTGCACAGAAATAAGCTCTGGTCAGCTGTTTCAGTACGAATTTTACTGAACTCCAACGTGATCCTGAAATTTTATTAAAGTCAACATTATTTGCAAGCTTGAGCTCACTGGTGGCCACTGTTGTATCCAGAGCAGGTGAGTAAAGTGTCTTTGTCCTCCTGTTGTTGGTATGGTGGTGTTGTCTAAATGGTCGTCATAGCTGTAAATGTAAATCTTGCTGTGTTTGAGATCACATGTTACTTCTGGTTTCTTACAGAGAAATTGTTAAATTAGAATTTTTAATTAGAATGCTTTAATCTGTGTTCATTAATTTTATCAGATACATACACTAAAATATTAGTTTATACAGTGGAGATGCAATCGTATTCAGTGGCATCATGATGGAGTCAGCTGACCTGGCTCAACTTACCCCAAACCATCTGGCTCACTGTTTCCAATTTATTTACAGTGACTTATAGATACAGTTGAGTGTCTTTGTATCATTTCATTGCTTCTTGATGTAAAGACTGGTTTTCCTAACTGAGCACATCTGTTCTACTCTGGTTAACATCTGGATTACAGAATTGGAAATCTTACATCTGAGCTTCAAGCCTGTGAATTCAAGTGTCTGCAAGTTTTAGGCAGCTGGAGGTCACGGTTCTACCAGGAGCAGGTCAGTAAAGTGTAAAGGTGCCTAATGGTCATTTTAGACTTCACCATCTTTCTTCCAAGCTCTCCTTTCATATGTTTTTTTAATGGTCATGTCTCTCATACCCTCTGATTTCTCTCTGCAGTCTGTAGTTCTTTTCATTCTTCCATAGACAAGACTTGAGCTGTATGATGATGACTGTGTCTGTGGTCAGTGTGCTGTTTCTGCTGACAGTTTCTTTGTCTGCAGAGAAGGTAGGTGTAATTTACAGAAAGGTGCAAGGTGAAATTACACATATAATAATAATAATAATAATAATAATAATAATAATTTTTATTATTATTATCATCATTTTCCTACTTTGTCAATTCTCTTTCAGAGCAGTGCAGATGTTCTGCCCCTGGACATGGCCAAAGACTCTGTAGATGATGCATATGATGGGTGTAAGGATGCTATGAACAAGGTAGTGCTGTCAAAGTACATGGAACATGAAAAGAAGAACACTCCTGGTTTTTCAGCCGCCTGGAACAACGCACTTAATAAATGCTCTAAAGATGGACTTGACAAAAACCAGAGTGCAGCCATATACCTGTATACAGGGAATCCTGAAAAAAATAAAAACTGCTCATTTAGAGAATTTAACACTGCTACTCGTAATGGAAAGAAAGCGTACAAGTCAGAAAACTTTAAGTTTTACACACTGTTTTTCTTTCTGACTGATGCCGTTCAGCAACTCAATCAGAAGCAAAATGCCTGTTTGACCACATATCGCAGAACTAATGTTACATTTCAAACTGACGTTTTCAATAAAACAGTTCGATTTGGGTCTTTCACCTCCACCTCTTTAAACAACGATTCAGTGCGTTTTGGTAATAGGTCCTGTTTTGAAATCTACACGTGTTTCGGAGCTTCTGTGCAAAATTACTCAAAATTCCAGCATGAGAGTGAGGTGCTAATCCCCCCTTACGAGGTCTTTAACGTCACTTCCATTGAAAAAAAGACATGGTGTGAGGTGGTTTATAAACTCAATAGTAGTGAAACAAAGAGGAGTGACCTTAACTGTGCAAAAATAGTGCCATCCTAATTTATTACCGTCCCACTGTTTTAACACCAATAAACAGATCATACACTGATACAGTGCAGAGATCTGAGTTCAAACGCAGGTTTGTTGTGAGGGCTTGTTTGTCTGGTCTGGATTTTTTTTCCTTTTTAAATTGCCTAATTATTCATTTTCATAGTCATAAAAAAAATCCAAAGTAGGGTTAGAGATCTGAGTTTAAACGCAGGTTCATCTTGAGGAAATAAATAAATTAGTAAATGCTGTAAATTACACTGGGTAAAACGTTACTGTACTTTACTGTACTGTACTTTTTATTCATTTTTAAATTGCCTAATTATAATTTTCATAGTCATAAGTCATAAGTTTTACCTGGGTCATAGACCCTTAACTGCTTTGCTACTACAGTAAATTCTTAAAGGTCAGGAGAAGGACATTTAAATCTTTTGCTGTTTTTTTTTATTTTCCTTATTTTTTCTTTACATTTACATTTTATTTTGTTCCTGAAATCATTGTTCCTGAATTATTTTCAGAATAAATATCAACATGTTTTGCATCAAACTTTGTTTGTTGAGCTCTGGCTGTTACAGTGACTTGTGAGCGAGTGGTCTCTTTCTAAAGCCTCTAAACATTAAACCTGAGTCGTGAAGTTGGAACTGGAGATGCTGGTCATAAACTGGACAAGACTAGACTAGGTGCACTGAGAGGGGAAAGAGGATTTACTGAGAGGTACAGATATGTGAACAGGCCGCCAAGGCCTTTACATTCTCCCAGAAAGAAGCCTTTAAGAGTCTAAGAGTCTTAAAACAATCTCTAAGGTTATTTAAACAGGTGAAGGAAAAGCATAAATCATTCTAGAAGCCTTACAGAGCAATATATGTAAAATATGTAATCCCAAACCTGGCCCTAATCCTAACTCACTGCAGCTCTAAACTTCACCCCAGTCAAGTCTGACCCTCACCCTGCATTCAACGACATCTGTGTCAGCAATGGGTGCAACTTAAAGTAGCTGAATGCGTTCATCAATAGGGGTGTCCACAAATATTTGGACCTTTAGTGTATATACTGTTGCACCTCTAATTTGACATCATTTGAACCTGACAGTTCTTTACAATGTGTCAAAATGTCATGAATGGACAATAGAAATGCTTTTCAAGATCTATATTAAATTATTCTTACTTTACAAGTGTACACTGTACACCTTTTTGTGTGTGAGTACATCAAGTCAAGTCAAGTGTGTTTATTGTCATTTCAACTACATACAGAGTACACAGTGAAACGAAACAACGTTCCTCCCGGACCATGGTGCAACATAGACAGTGCATACAAGACACAAGTGCAACACAAACAAACAAGTGCGGACAGACAACACAACACAGTACAGACAGAGGATAATAAATAATGACTGTAGTGTGCAAGTTGTGCAATGAAGTCCAGTGAGGTAGTAAAGTTATCAGTGCAAATGCTTGTGCAAAAAATGCTTCCCATGTTACCTGGGATAAATGGTTGGAAAGAGAGAGAGAGGGAGAGAGAGAGAGAGAGAGAGGGAGAGTGTAAGATATCAGTTCAGGAGTTGAGTTGTGTTGAGGAGTCTGATGGCTTGGGGGAAGAAGCTATTGCAGAGTCTGGTCATGTTGGACCGGATGCTGCGGTACCTTCTTCCTGATGGCAGGAGGGAGAACAGTCTGTGTGAAGGGTGGGTGAAGTCATCCACAATGCTGGTTGCTTTGTGGATGTAGAGGGCAGTGTAAATGTCCATAACGGAGGGGAGAGAGACTCCGATGATCCTCTCAGCTGTCCTCACAATGCGTTGGAGGGTCTTGCGGTCAGAGGCTGTGCAGGTCCCAAACCAGGCAGTGATGCAGCTGCTTAGGATGCTCTCTATGGTTCCCCTATAGAAGAGAGTGAGGATGGGTGGAGGGAGACGGGCCTTCCAGAGGAAGTAGAGACGCTGCTGGGCTTTCTTGGCTGTAGAGCTGGTGTTCAGGGACCAGGTGAGGTTCTCCGCTAGGTGGACACCAAGGAACTCGGCGCTCTTAACGATGTCCACAGAGGAGCCGTTGATGTTGAGCGGAGAGTGGTCTTGTCTTGTTTTCCTGAAGTCAACAACCAATTCCTTGGTCTTCTCTACATTCCAGTGAAGGTTGTTGACTGTACACCAGTCTGTCAGCTGCTGCACCTCCTCTCTGTATGCTGACTTGACACCTTTGCTGATGAGACCCAGCACAGTTGTATCATCGGCGAACTTTATGATGCTGTTGGAACTGTGTTTTGCAACACAGTCATGAGTCAGCAGGGTGAACAGCAGAGGACTCAGGACACTGCCCTGGGGTGCCCCAGAGTTCATTGTGATGGTGCTGGAGCTGCTGTCCCTGAACCGGACTAACTGGGGCCTCCCTGTCAGGAAGTCCAGGATCCAGTTGCAGAGGGGGGTGTTGAGGCCCAGCAGGCTTAACTTCCTGGTGAGATTCTGTGGGATGATGGTGTTGAATGCTGAATTGAAGTCTATGAACAGCATTCTGACGTAGGTGTCCTTCTTCTCCAGGTGGGTAAGGGAGAGATGAAGGGTGGTGGTGATGGCATAGTCCATGGAGCGGCTGGGGCGATATGCAAATTGCAGGGGGTCCAATGAAGAGGGCAGTTGGGTCTTGATGTTCCTCATGACTAAGCCTCTCGAAGCACTTCATGATGATGGGCGTGAGAGCTATGGGACGGTAGTCATTGAGGCAGGACACCGTGGACTTCTTCGGTACAGGGACGATGGTGGTGGTCTTGAGGCACGTTGGGACAGTGGAGCTGCGCAGGGAGACGTTGAAGATGTCCGTGAGAACATCTGTCAACTGGTCTGCACACTCTCTGAGCACTCTGCCGGGGATGTTGTCTGGTCCTGCAGCTTTCCGTGGGTTGACTCTGCGCAGAGTTTTTCCTCACGTCCACTGCAGTCAGACACAACACCTGTTCGTCTGGCTTGGGTGTGATCTTGCTCACCAACGTGTTGTTCTGTGCCTCAAACTGTGCATAAAAGTCATTCAGGGCATCGGGGAGGAAGGCATCACTGTCACAGGACGGTGGCATTGTCCTGTAGTTTGTGATTTTCTGGATGCCCTGCCACATGCGCCATGTGTCACCCGTGTCTTTGAAGTGGCTGTGGATTCTCTGGGCGTGTGCGCGCTTTGCCTCTCGGATGGCTCGTGACAATTTGGCTCTTGCTTTCCTTAGGGCCGCCTTGTCACCCACTCTGAAGGCCGAGTCGCGGGTCCTCAGTAGTGCACGCACCTCAGGAGTCATCCACGGCTTCTGGTTTGGACGTGTGGTGATGGTCTTGGAGACAGTGACATCATCAATACACTTGCTGATGTAACCAGTGACTGATGCTGTGTACTCTTCCAAGTTAACAGAGTCGCCTTCAGTTGCAGCCTCCCTGAACATGTCCCATGCAGTGCACTCAAAACAGTCCTGAAGGGCAGAGATGGCTCCTGCCGGCCAGGTTTTCACCTGCTTCTGAACTGGTCTGGAGCGTCTGATGAGAGGTGTGTATGCTGGAGTCAGATACACAGACATGTGGTCCGAGAACGCGAGGTGGGGGTGGGGCTCCACCCGGTACGCGCTGGGGATGTTTGTGTAAACAAGGTCCAGCGCGTTCGCTCCTCTCGTTGCAAAGTCCACATGTTGATCGAATTTAGGGAGGACTGACCTGAGATTTGCGTGGTTGAAATCTCCGGCGACAATGAACAGTCTGTCTGGATGTTTTGTCTGCAGATCGCTGATGGCCCCGTGCAGTTCCCACAGTGCCTCCTTAGCATTAGCATTAGCACTTTACATTACATTACATGTATACAGATACACATGTACACACATATACATTATATATATATATATATATACACACACACACTCTCCTCCCAGAATTAACCCTCTCTTTTTACCTTCTCCAAGTAAATGGTCACCCAGCCCGACCTGCTGGAAGATTGCCCGCTGAGGTCCACTCTACCTGCGTCAGAGCAGCTGCCACCTACCAGTCCGACTATCGGGCCCCCCACCCACCACCACCCATACCAGACCAGTGGCACACCCTCCTACCACTGCTACCTGTTTAATTATCATGTTAAAACCTAAATGGACTCGTAACTATCTGCCACTATTAATATCACCATTATTAACTATCTGCTGTATCTGGTTTGGTCATTTTTATCATTAATATTTAAATAGTTCTGACCAGAGGAGGACCGGTCGGGTCCCCCTTGTGAGTCTTGGTTCCTCCCAAGGTTTCTTCCTCCAGCCCTGAGGGAGTTTTTCCTTGCCACTGTCGCCGTTGGCTGCTCACTGCCAACAGCAGGAGGCAGTGTAATTCTCAGTGGTAATTATTAAAGCAGCAGCAATATCATCAGACTACAGTATATAATGAAGGTTGGAGTGTCATAACCAATAAGGTTATGGAAAACAGCACAGTGCAAGTCAAGAATTCGGTTTACATTGACCTGTACAGTGTCATTCAGCACAGCTCAGTCAGCAGGAGATCAGCACTGTCCCTACAGTAGATACACTCCTCGTAGAGCCTTGTTGCAGTGGGTAAGAATGATGGTGCTCACATAGTGCAGCTGCTGCATCAGCCTGCTACTAAAGTCTGCCAATAACTGTGCTTCTCTCTAAATGCAAGAGGTGTTGCAGTGTGTGCTCTTAGTAAAGGAAGTGGGTTGATGGGGAAAAATATGACCATATAATCGGTCATATAATCTTCACATGGTCAGGGAAGGCTTCTTTTAAATCTAAGGCAAGGAGTCTAACTGGGGAAACAACCCAAGTGTGAGTTAAGCCACACATACTGTTCTGCTATACAACTACAACCCACTGTAACCACCTTAGTGTGGGTTTGGTATTGACTCATTTAGCCTCTTCTGTCCTTCATACCATCGGTTTTCATAAGACCTACCACTTTTAGACTTGATTAACTACCTGGCCAAGTGATAAGTTACTAAAAAATGGCCGCAAGTAAAAGCATTTCTAAATTTAGAAGAAGATACATTACTTTGTATATAAGACAGGCAGCTAGGACAACCTTTGATATCCTCTGAATCCTTAAATTTTGCTGCCAGGAATTCTGTATTAATATACCTGATGTTGCTGCTACAGAACACTGAACACTGAACCGTAGCACATTATCTTTTTAGGGAAGTTCATTGTGAAGTTCATTCCATATCTGAGTGGTAAAGACACTAAAGCATGGAGACCTTACACACACATACACAATCCAAGTGCTCAGAAATCAAAGACCTCAAAGCTCAGGTTATTTGGGGCTGGAACCCAAATTGCTGCAGTGTCAGGGTTACAGAGCACTGGATGCTGATGTTAAAATGACATACTGGTTCACAATCTGGATACATACACTGGCTGTGGTGCATTATACACCAAAGTGTAGGCCACTGCACCACTGCATGGACCTCCAGTGCAAGGTTTATTAGTGTTAACTTTGCAAATGTTTGACAGACAAGATCCTGTGGTGTCCACCTTTAGGCCGTTCTAGAAGATCTGAGAGTATAGGTTATGTTGGATGAAATGGCAAACACTGCCCTCACTGCAGGCTTGTTACTCAGTAAATGGGTTAGGAATGGTTTGGAAGTCTGGTTGGACCTGATATCTAAGAGCTGCACCTTTTCAGTCTGGTTAAATCGGACTCTGGGTCGCTTTCTCCCTTGATGCGATTCATTCAGGCAGGTGTGAAGACAGTAATTGTACTCAGGTGTGGACCAAAACAACTGCACCCAGACCCAGACTTGAGAGGAGGTGGTTTCGGTACAGTCCCAAAAAAACTCATAAGAACTGTTAGCTTGTGGTGAGGACGTAATCTGACCTCGACTCGACTCAACTATCAGACTAACTCTGCAGGTTCACACTAAATGCCTCTGCAGGTACAGTTTAACCTGGCATACAGTCTAGATAATTACTACAGCGATGAACAGATGCCATCTCTGCTGTTGCTCCATGTTGAACTGCACAGAAATCTGCACCAGTCCAGAACACAGGACCTACTTCCTGGATTTACCTTTTTGTTCCGGTCCTAGAGACGTCTAACCAGGTTTGCTGTGATGCAATTTGGTGAGCTTTAATTTTTTCGAGTGTGAAAACAAACCAAAAAAAGGAGGAAAGGCTCAAACTTTCCAACATCAGTAACAGATTCAGACCAAAGCAAGCAAACTACAAGTTTATCATCAATAGTTCTGACGCTGTAGTAGCCAATGAAGGATCATAGGCCTGATTACATTTAACATTTATACATTTAGCAGACACTCTTATCCAGAGCGACTTACAAAAGTGCTTTGCTATTTACCCAAGAAAACCCTCAGCAAGTTTAGACACTACACATTTACATATATTATGTTTATATATATTTACATACATTTACATATTTCCAATTTTTTTTCTGGGTCAATTTATGTTAAGTGGTTGGATTTTACACTAAGACTTTACTAATGTTCAAAATGTGAGATCTTTATCTGCAAACTCACAGGTTCTACAGTATCTCAGGCTAGCCTGGAAACAGGAGAAACACAGAGGGCTCCTTTAATATTTCCCTTCTATGAACTGCAGGTGGGTGTATTGCCCACACTGATGTGAGTCACTCCACTAAGAAGCAAAAATGGCTGAGAAACAGGGGTTTAAACGTATGGTCTCTACATAGTAAGACACAGTCTGCCATGTGCTTCTCTCTTAGCAGAGCATCAGTGATATGACATCAGTGCAGTAGCAGCAGTGAAGGATCCAAATACACTGGAATAAATATCCTGAAGATGTCCTGTTGAAACACTGGTTACATCAGAGGTGTATTGTTGGTCTTGTTGATCTGTTATATGAAGTAGTATAAATGTATCAATGTAACCTATATTAAGCACATTTACTTCATTCTAGCCCACCCTGACCTTGATCAGCATAGTACTGATGCTAATGCCATAGTAGCAATGCTTGGCGATGCTTTACAAAAACTATTTGTAAATGTTTCCTAGGCAAACAAGAGGTCAGTCTTTGTGCATGCATGCTTCAACAGTCAGTAAGTCAGCCAGCAAGCGAAAATGCCACCTGCTCTAGGCCAACCAGCTAGACGGTGCAGCATTAGCACTCAGCCTAGTTAATCAGCTTTCTCAAGTACTAGTCAATGCATCCATACTTCATAACATTTCTGCTCTATTTTTAAAATGTGATTATTCAAAAAATGCTGGTCTCTGTGTGTGTGTGTATGTGTGTGTGTTGTAGCCAGCTGCAACAACAGTCCGTGATATCCAGTCTGTTTAGTGTTACAGATTCATTCACTTGTCACTTGTTATTATCCAATGATTCAATAAATTCCAGCCTCACATTAAATTAGAGCCAAGCGAGTGAGGTGTTCTTGGAAGGACTTCTCTTGGAAATGAGACTCGTGACCACCAGTGTGGAGAGAATTCAGGGTGCCCCTCTGCTCTCTCTCCCTAGACAGAGGAAACCTCACGTTTTATACCCTACTACACATCATATGTTGTTGTACTGTTCCCATATGCAGGATGTCAGTATCTTATCCATAAGGAATATAGATCAGCCCCCACCATTGTTTAACGTACATGGCCTACATGGTGAAGACACAGCTGGACCCCTTAACATCCCTGTCACATTCAATTGAAAGTGTGTGCAGTCTAAACAATAGCCTATATTTACTTAGTTCATGTACAGTTTATGAAATTAGGCCTGGGAATGGATCTGGCTCTTCTTTCCCAAGTCTTACCCATGTGCCTCACTATATTATTCCTCAACTCCATACCATTCCTTCAGGTCTATGAACATCTGCATAGCTAATGAATATACTACACAAGGAACCTTCAGAACTGAAAGAGAGATTGAGAGATGTGCCCAAACAAACCACCAATAGCAAAGCAACTAACTCACTGAACTCACCTCAACACATTGTACCACCAACACCCTAAGACAGAGGCCAACAAAACAGCTACACCAAGGTGTGTTTGGTCTGGTTAGTGGGAAGGCTGATGGCACAGGTGTGAAATCTGAGTCAGTCCAACATCACTTTGCTCTCTTCAGCTCCTCCTGCTGCTCCTCCAGAGAACTCCTCCAACTCAGGTCCTATTAAAGGATGAGTGGAACGAGAGAAGGAAGAGCAGGAAAACAAAAAGACACAACATTAAGGGGTGTAATACGACTGGGAAGGACTTTGAAAAGCGAAAATGCACATGAAAAATAGAAATACACTATGTGGACAAAAGTATTGGGACTACTGTCCAGGGAAGAAAGCTTTCCACTAGATTTTGAAGACAAGAGCATTAGTAAGATGAAGATGTTGGATGATCACCCCCCCACCTCATCCCCAAATCCCCAACTCATCCCAAAAGTACTGGATGGAGCACCATCATCATTCCAGAAAACACAGTTCTTCCACTGCTCCACAGTTCAATACTGGGGGGCTTTATAACCCTCTTAAATCACTTATTTTGTTTATTGTAATTGCATTGTATTTACAGCAATTAATTACAAGTTGTTGGACCAACTGAAATACCCATAATTGTGGAATTAAAACATTAGCATGATGTTTCCTTTCCCAGACGGACTCTCCCAAGACTGGATTCTGGTCCTGAAGGATGGTGTACAGTGTACAGTTTGTTGTACAGTTTTGGGAATCAGCTGCTAAAGCATACTCAGCAAACCTGGCAGTAACAGAAATGTTGAGTCAGATGTTGAAGAACCCAACACCTAGTGTACAGCCTGCCCAGAAGAGTAGAGGCCGCCTATAAACTGCCTATTAACACTCTCGATTTCAGAAGAAATGTTGGATGAGCTGGTGTCTACAGACGTTTGGACATTTAGAGTAAGTGCTCTCTCATGAAGAGTGATGATGGTCACTCATCTAGAAGCAAACCAGACTGGGGGAAGAGGGAAACAGAGAGTGGGTGAAGTGGTGGTGTGTGGTTAATAAAGCTGATATGGACTAAGATGGTGTGAATATCAGCACACAGAAATAACCTGCATGTCCTGTGCTGGTAGCAAGGTGTGGGGGTGCTGCGAAACTATGGCATCTGCTACACAGTCTTCTGTATCATGAGTTGAACAGACATTAAACCAAAACACAGAAGCTTTCTGTTTTCTGTTGCCAGGTGTGTGATGGAGAGTGGTGTAGCTGAGCTGGAGTGATGGAGAGTGGTGTAGATTTTCCCAGTCAGACCTGCAATAGAAGTTGTTCAGGTCGTCAGCCTGGTCTTCGGTTGCCTCTGCAGGGGGTGATGGACTTTGGTAGCTGAATTCCTGAAGGCCTCGCCACACTGATGCAGGGCACTCTGATGTCCGTTGTCAGTGTGTTTCTGGACTGTTTGTACAGGGCACTGTCTCCAATCCTGTAGGCTTCTGCCTCGACCTGACAAAGCTGTTAAAGTTTGGTTGTGAACCATGGCTTTCTCCACATTTCTTCACAAAAACTGATGTAGGATGTTTCAGTGTCAGGCAGTCAGTTTAGGCTTTCAGTTGCAGAGTCTATTTCTTCACTGTTTAGTTTTTGCCTGGAACAGGATGAACCACGCAGTGAACAGAGTGCCACGAAGCTGCCTTCATGTTTAAGAATAGTGTAGCAATGGTTTAATGTATTATTATTAATATTTATACTGAGCTTTCCTCCTTTATTGTGCTAAATGTGTTTCTTTGTTCAGTTTTTTTATTAGTTATTAAATGACCTGTAAAAGATGAAGATGCTTTGGCTACCTTTCTAAATTTATCATGCGTGCATAAGAGCCGTGTCACTCGTCAGAGTGGGGCGTGAACACATCACAAATATAAATGCATGATCTTCTGCCCATAGAAACATGACACACATGAATTGTCTGACTGAACTCGTCTCTACCGCTCTGAATCCATTCTGAAATCATAAGGCCAACATCATCAGCCTGAAGCCTAAGCTCACTGGTGGCCACTTTTGTATCGAGGGCAGGTTAGTGAATCTTTGAGTGTTGTTAATATGGGGTGATTTGGTCTCTGAAGGATCGTCATAGCCTTAAATAAAAATCTTGTTGTGTTTGATATCATGTTTTCCTTTTCATTTAGGTGTTACACTGATTTTTATTATTTTGGTGTTGGTTATTCTGAGTCAAGAAGCTGAGCTTTTCTATCACCTGCTTCAATCTCCGGGTTTCCTTACTTGAACAATGATGAAAAATGCTCTTCATTTTTTTAAAGGGGGGCAAAGCTTTTTATTAATGCATGTAAAACTGTATCTGCTATGCATTTTTACACTACACTATAAAAAGTATAAGATCCTTGACTTGGAACTTTTGGAGGTTCTTCAGTTTGAAAGAACCTCTTAATTAAGGTGCTTTGAGGAACCTTCAATGTACATTTTTCTTCTACACTGTTAAAAGTATATGGCCCCTGAGGAACTTTTGGAGGTTCTTCCGTTTGAAACTGTGGAGGATCCTTTTAAGGTGCTTTGAAGAACCTTCAAGGAACCTTTTCTTGAAGGTTTCTCAAAGCACCTTAAGAGGTTCCTTCACAGTTTCAAACGGAAGAACCTCCAAAAGTTCCTCAAGGATATTTTACTTACTAACAGTGTAGAATAATAGTTTATACAATGAAGATATGACCTTTCCAAATTGCATTATGATTACTTCTGACTTCGTTGGTCCCACTTTATTTAGATATACATTTTTTATAGATACGGTTGAATTTTTATAATTTAACTGATTATTGATGTAAAGACTGGCTTTATTTAACTGAGCTCATCTTTATTCTAGTCTGGTTAAAGTCTGGATTACAGACGCTGAAATCTTACGGCTGAGATTCAGGTCCGCAAGATCAAGTGTCTGCAAGTTTAAAGAAACAGTAGTGTTATGGTGCCTAATGGTCATTATTAACATTATGTAACATTATGTGTGGGACTCAGATGGTTTATTTATGACGTGACCAGCTTTCTCCAGCTCCTTAACTCTCCTACTGTCAAGTCTCTGTGATGAAACCCTCTGATTTCTCTCTGCAGTCTGTAGTTTTCTTCAATAGACAAGACTTGAGCTGTATACAATGACCGTGACTGTGGTCAGTGTACTGTTTCTGCTGACAGTTTCTCTGTCTGTAAGTAGGTGTCATATTTACCGAAAAGTTTTATACACATTAAGTTTCATTATCTGCAATATTACAGTACTTTGTCATTTCTCCTGCAGAGCAGTGCACATGTCCTGCCCCTGAACATGGCTGAAGACTCTGTGGATGACTCCTATGAAGGCTGTAGGTCTGCCATGAACACGTTAGTGCGGTCAGAGTACATGAAACACGACAAAAATAACACTCCTGGTTTCGCAGCTGCCTGGAAAAATGCACTTGATCAATGTCCCAAAGATGGACTTGACAAAAACCAGTGTGCAGCCATATACCTGTACACAAGGAATTGTAGCGGAAATAAGGATTGCTCAGATTTACAATTTAACAAGGTTACTTCTAATGGAAAGGAAAAATACAAATTTGGAAATTTTCAGTTTTACACACTGCACTTCTTTCTGACTGATGCCATTAAGCAACTCAAACGAAATCGAACAGGGTGTGTGATCACATATCGCAGAACCAGAGATACATTTCAAACAGATGTTCTCAATCAAACAGTTCGATTTGGGTTTTTCACCTCCAGCTCTTTGAAAAAGGATTTGATCAAATTTGGGAATACGTCCTGTTTTGAAGTGAAGACTTGTTTTGGAGCTGCTGTGGAAAAATACTCAGCATTCCCAAAGAAGAACGAGGTGCTTATCCCCCCATACGAGGTCTTTCGCATCAGTTCTATTGAAAAGAATACATGGTGTAAGGTGGTTTATAAACTTAAAAGTGTTGGGAAGAGGAGTGACCTTCAGTGTGCAAAAACCAACAGCAGTTCAGCAGCAGGAGCGCCGTCCCTATATTTAACTGTGCTACTGCTTATACAGTATACAGTACAATATAGATACAGTATATAGCTCATAATATATATAGTACTATGTATAAACACAGACATATATATACACACACTATACATATTTGATATATATACTTTTAGTTTGCAATAAACCAACCAAACAAGGGTAACTTAGATAGCTCAACACAGCTAATAGAACAAGTGTTTTCTCCAAGTTCAACACAAAATATCACGTTTCCAGTGCCAGAAGAAGAAAAGCAGCCCACCCAAGCTTCACTGTAGGCAGGGTGTTCTTCTTCCATGCAACATATATTTCAGCCTTTTTTTGTCTGATTAGTCTGTGATCGGATCTTAATTTCTATTCATTTTTTACATTTACTGATTATTCATTATTTATTTTCTTTGTTTTAGCAAATACATCATCGCTGTCCAATGAAAAACATGTATCTCCAAAATGGCAACTTTAGTCATTAGAAAGTAATTTCTGTTAGTCAAATCCTCAAGAATTAATCACACAGTGTTCACAGCAGCTATAGGCTAAAATGATATAGGGAAAACTAAAAACAGACATGGGAAATGGAGAATGAAATGGAGCAGAACAGAAATGGAGATACATGTTTTCCATTGAGAGCAGCAAAATAAATAAAAGGTTGTATATTAGTAAATCACTGTTTACTACTATTAGAGCTACATATTATTATTGTTAATGGTGAACCGATTTCATTTGCTTGCTTTGCTTTGGAAGAAGCTGTTATCATGTTTGTTATTGTGTTTGTATTTACATGAATTTGTATTTTCATTGTTTATGTCTGTTGTTACTGGATTCATTGTCCAAGTACATTTCAAATACATATTTTTCACCAAACATTTCCCAACCCTATTTTTCCATTGCCTCCATCAAGCTCTGGCTGTTATTATGACTAGCATGAAGCGTAATAATAATAATAATAACTTACATTATGAAACATTTTTCTTTCAATGTTCTGATTAATTATTTAAAAAGGAAAGCCAAAATGAAATGAATGAATCCCAGAACATTAGCCTGCTGCACCCAGTCATGTAACTGTAGAACTATGCACCATGTACATTAACCAAACATATCATATCGAAAGCGTTTCGAGATCTATGCAACTTCTCTTTTTAAGGTTCTAATAGGAAATCGTCGATAGACACCAGAAACAACAGTAAGTAAACACCATTTCAAATTTAGAAGAAGATACATCAGCATTGACAACCTTTGACGTCTTTATATTTTTGCTGCTGGGAATTCTGTATCAATATGGTGTGTTGCTACAGAATACTGAACACAGCTTTTTTATTTTGGAAACTAAAGTTCTTTCCTCATCTGAGTGGCAAAGACACTAAAGCATAGAGACCTCACAAGCATTCTTCAGTCTCAGTCTTAGGGGCTGGAACCCAGACTGCTGCAGTGTCAGTGTCAGTGCTGATGTTGCTGATGTTGAAATGGCCTACTGGATACACACACCAGCTGTGGTGAACTATAAACCAGAGCTTAGCACCATAAAAGGGGGACAGGGTGCATGGTCCCAAGTGTAAGGTGTAGTAGCATTTTCTAAAAGCAGGAAATATAAACTTAAGATGAACCCAAGGGTGGTGGTAGAGAAGTCCTTTGCAGTAGGGGATAAGGTTTTGGTGTTTATGCCAATGCGAGGCAGTAGTTGTAGCTTCGCAGGACCTAATTCTGTGGTTAGGAAGGTTAGTGATCGCAGTTATGGGTTTGCCATGTTCATTTATTAAAGCCTTATTATTCCCGCTCGAAATTGCCACATGCTACCGAGCCTTTAAACTGATTGAAAGTGCCAATCACTATTGCGTCTGCTAACCATGCTGATGGGTTTCGGGTTTTCGAGTCTGTGGGACATCTAGACGAAGCATCTCCTGTCACTAGGTCTGAGGATAGAGTTTTAGAGTGGGAGGACATCGGGCAAGTTGAATTAGAAAGGAATTGTCTAAACGTCTCACTTATCTCTCATCAGAGCAGCAGGCAGGGATTGAGAGTGTGGTTCACAGACTTGTTTAAGGACTCTTGACATTTATGGCATTTAGCAGACGCTCTTATCCAGAGCGACTTACAAAAGTGCTTTGCTATTTACCTAAGAAAAACCTCAGCTAGTTTGAATAGACTAATAATTACTAGAATAATTCAAAGACACCTCTAAGCTTTAGACATTACTAAACACAGGTCAGTAAGGTGATCACCCTGCTATTCACCCAAGTACTCTTGGAAGAGGAGGGTCTTCAGTCTGGGTTTGAAGACAGCGAGTGTTGGACTCTGCCGTTCGGACACCCAGGGGAAGTAAGTACAGAGGGGCTGGTCCGTTCTTGGCTTTGTAGGCCAGACTCTCCAGACCTATCTACGTTTGCTGTGCATGATATGGAAATAGGGGGTGGCACCCCAAAGTACTTTTGCATTTGTCACACAGGGCCATTGTGTAGTTAGAACAGCTGGGTTTTATATGTTTAACATGAATAGACCTGTCCTGTGTTCCTGGTACAGGATGTAAGGGCTGCTGAGCAACCACACCAAAAAACAGGGTCATCTGTAAAAGCACCATCAGAATATGAAGAAGAACGTCCTGCTAAGAGCTTCAGTCGGAATGGTGGGATGAATTGTTACACATGTACCTGTTATGATATTTACATAGGTATGTGGTCCATTTATTATTAAATTTGGACACATGGCAACTGCCAGATTTACATAGTGTCAAAAAGTTTTTGCAGGGCAGTGACAATATTCATAATTTCATACATCGATCACCCATACCACCCAAAACCACTGACAGGTAAAATGATTAACATTGAAGATATAGAGTGCATCAACTCTTGAACCAGTGAAAGGGTCATGGCCACCCAAAGCTCCCTCATGTGATCCATGGAGGTCCCACCTCACAACCCTCAGGACTTGAAGGATGTGTTGCTTCTTGGTGCCAGATACCACAGAACACCTTCAGAGGTCTTTGGAATCCATGCCTTGACGGGTCAGAGATGTTTTGGTGGCACTAAAGGACCTCCCCAAGATGAGTCAGGTGGTATTAATGTTATGGCTAATTGATGTATCTCTCCTGTGTAACTAACTAGACTTACAGCTTGTACACAGTGAGTGGGTCAGATGAACAGCTGATTTGCATATGTTTAACAAATGCTTAACAAATAAATACTTGAAAATGAAAATGTCATGTTTTCCAGTTACAGGATCTGGGGTCGGCTGAGCAACCGTCACACCAGAAACAAATGAGCACAAGCCTCACAGGGAATACATAAGCAAACAAACTGACCATGTGTGTCCCTTCACGGCCACATTTACCCATCTTCTATCAGATACTACCAGCATGATGATGCACCATTTCACAAAGCAAAAGTGGTCTCATACTGGTTTCCTGAACATGACGATGAGGTCAGCGCCCTTCAGTTGAGCTCCCAGTCACCGGATCGGAACCTAATTTCTATAATGAAATCCATGCCATTAAGCATTGAGGCTGTTTTGAGAGCAATGGGAGACCCAACACAGTATAAGTGTTAGTTTTAGTGAGTGGGCATGTCTCGACTCACAAATAAAATGTTTCCTTATCTCTACTTTAAAGAAGCTTTGCTCCATTGCCCTAATTACACATTACTCAACATAGATATACTAAGACTGAGTACCTGCAAGATCTCCTTTTCTGAACCTTCATTACTACTTAGATCACAGGGTACTGGCTTCTTACCAGTTCTCAAAAGTCTTTTCTTATAAAGCCCCCTAACTCTGGAATAACCTTCCAGGTCTCAATCTTTAAGTCTAGGCTGAGGAATCACCTGTTTTATAGGTTTGTGGATGGTAGAGCTGATGGATGCCAGTAATTTAGGGTGCTCCCATGTCTGTGTTACCTTCTGGCTCGCTCCTTTTAATTAGGCTGTCATAGTCAGACGTGTCTAAATCAGCTCTACTTGACTTCACATGTGTCGGAGGAGACATGTGCCAGTCTTCACTCTCCTAGTGTTGGAGGTATAGCAAGGGATAGGGGGAGTTCACATTAAGGATGGAAAATAACTTTTTTTAATTGTATACATAACCATGTCAAATTTATTTATGTACATTTTAAATTACATTTATTTAACATTTAACATATATTTAACATGCATTTTTATTTAACATCTATTTCTTAAATCCTTTTACAGCAAAAAATATTATTATACAGCATTTTTTCTTTTTTAAAATTATGATCAAATGTGTGTAAAATTACAATAATTATCTGTAATTAAACATGCAGATGATAATATAAAGGTTAATTGTCCATACTCACAATGATTTATATTATACACTGTAAAAATGATAATTTTACTGATTTTACCTGATTAATTATGATGATGAATTATAAACACTTTTAATAAAGTGATAACACTAAAAGTTTTGCAAAGTATACATCTTTCCCATTGGCTCCTGGCATTATATATTTACATACAGGGCGTGACCTCTCATCTTGGACACTCCCAATCAATGTGTGTTGTTATTTCCCCAGGGCTGCCTTCTCTCAGCTTAGTGCTTATATGATTATGTAATGGATGACTGCTTGGGCTCAGTGCTGTAGGCTGTAAGAGCAAGTTATCTTTTTCTGTGTGGCTGAATGTGTTTATTTTGCTGCAGAACGTTTAGCACTGTCACTTTTTTGAAGGTGTTTCATTGTAAGAATTCAGAAAACATCTGTAAAATAATGTTTAATGTTTAACAATTTTTCCAAACTGGGTAGAAATTGGCGTATATTAACATGATTATCGATTTGAGTGGAGACTTAGTGCCGTCATATCTTCTGAATTAAAAAATATACTAGTGAACATTTGCAGCAAACCATCCATCTTCTCATCTGCTTCTTCCTAGTCAAGGTGCCCCCCCCCCCCACCGGCAAGGCATCAGTTCATCAGAGGGTACCACACACACCCTACAACCTAGGGGCAATTTAGAATAAACAATGAATCTATCTTTTTTATCGGGAGGAGAGAGGACCACAGTACCTTATGGAAACCCAGACAGACACAAAGCCGCATAACATCACCGTCCCTGCAGAAAAAAAAAAGATTTTTTTTATGAACTATTTAAATTACTTTATATAAATTATTCAGTCATTGATAGTCATTATTCCATATCTCCTATTGCTTGTGTTACTTACTGTTTTGCTATCTGGTGTCCACCAGAACTTCTCCTTTATATTCTTGGTTGGCCAACTGGTGCTTTGAACCCTTATCTCTGTAAAGCTATAAATATATGAATTAAATTTAAATAGAATTATCCTCACAATTTACTCTCTTAACCATCTCCTCATCTGTTACACTGCACACAATTGCTAAATCTTATATATATATATATATATATATATATATATATATATATATATATATATTTAAGTATTTATTTCAACTTTATTGTAAATATACAAATACAGCAATACAACACACAAATACAACCAAACACTATTAGGCTACGTGGTGCATAATAGATGACATGATACCATATTGTGAGGACAAAAGACAAAACATAATACAGGGTGCACTGACATATTTACTGTCTAGTACAAAGACACAAATAAATAAATACATAAATAGATTTATTAAAAAAAAGAAATAATTAATTAATTAAATAAATAAATATACCATATATACATAAATATTATATATTATAAATATAAAAATTAATGATATATAAATACAAAAATATTTCTGTAAATATTTTATATATTTGTAAAAATATAATTTTATATATACACACAGACATATATAAAGATATATAAACAATATATAAATATATACTTTTATAAATGTATGTAAATAAATAACATTTATAGGATATATACGAGGTATTTTTATTTTTTTTTATTTATAAGTTACCGTCTGATGTTTACTTTTCTGCTCTTCTGCACCTGTGATGTTTTCAGTTCTCAAATATAATCAATGCAAATATTATTCTCACCCTAATTCCCAGAGTAAAGGAAAAGCAGAAGCACTTAACCCCTGAATAACTAACAGGGGTCTATAAAAGTGGTTCGTTGGTGTCTGTGGTTCCTAAATCCAAGCCAACATTTTTTTTTGCATGATCAAGTTGCTGGAGATCACTTGCCAATCAAGAGCAGGTGAGTAAAGTACTATTACTGGTGGTATTGTCTCTGAATGGTTTTTTGTTGCTATTATATAAAGTATACACATAATTCATGTCCAAAAGTTTGTAGACACCTGCTCATCCAACTTCTCTTCCAAAATCAAATATCTTAATAGGCATCGCCCCCTCTTTTTTCAATAGCAACCACAATTCTGACTGGGAAGTTTTCGTCCTAAATGTTGGAACTGTGAGAATTTGATTGCCTGGTTGAGAGCATGAATGAGGTCAGGGCATGTAGATCTTAAGCTGCTCCAGAGTGTCCTATTCTACTATACTTGCACAACTGCATAGTAAAGGTGAAGCCAAATTTAGTAACTAGGGGTGTCTGAATACTTTTGGACACATAGTGTCTCGGTTGGTTGATGTTTATCTTGTTGCATGTGTTATGGTGATGTGTTGCAGTGGTCAAGTGTTTTCGCAAACCCCCTGATTTCTCTGATTTCAGTTTGCAGTTTGTCTATTAACGTCATGAGCTGTAAGAAAATGACCGTGTCTGTGGTCAGTGTGCTGTTTCTGCTGGCAGTTTCTTTGTCTGTGGATAAGGTAAGTGAGAACCTCTGTTAACTATATATATATATATATATATGGCTATATCAGTCTCAGATATATTACATATTATTACATATAGTACAGTACACTTAAACGCTTAAGGTCTTTGAGGAACTTTAGGAGGTTTGAAACTGGAGGAATCTCCCTAAGTGCTTTGAGGAACCTTCAAGAAAAGTTTCTTTAAGAAGAAAAAAGGTTCCTTAAAGGTTCCTCAAAGCACCTCCCTAGTTTCAAAGTGAAGAACCTCATGTTCCTCAAGGAAGTTATACGTTTAACAGTGGGACAGTATTTTACAGGTGTTCTGTTTGCTGTTCTTCTTCTAATTGTTATTATTATATATTGAGAAGTAAAGCCTCAATAAAACAAATTCTTTACTATAGTAAATAAAAACAGGTTTGTTTACTGAACTATAATAGTTAGAATTTCAAAATCTCAGTTTTGGAAAATGATTAAATCCCTTATTTATTGCTTGTGTATTCTTACAGTCTGAGTGCTAAACTTGATTTTGTTTTTATTGGTTGCTACAATCAGCCATAGGTTTCTTACTGCTATTTCATTATGCCTGCTTAGATACACATTATTCCAAGTGCAAGTCTGGGCATCTGATTATCTAATGCACTTTGTCATTTGTCCTGCAGAGCAGTGCAGATGTTCTGGACATGGCTAACGACTCTGTGGATGACTCGTATGAAGGCTGTAGGGAAGCCATGAATACGTCAGTGATATCAAATTTCTCAGAATATGAAATGAATAATACTCCTAATTTCAAAGAAGCCTGGAATAGAGCTCTTTTACATCATGTGAAAGGTGAACTTGGGAAAAATCAATCCACGGCCATAAACCTGTACACACGGCCAGGTGACGGGAATAATCCTGCCATGCATTCGGTACTGAACCTGGCTACTCGGAAAGGAGGACAAAATTACACATCAGGACATTTTCAGTTTTACACATTTCACTTCTTCTTGACTGATGCCATTAACCAACTCAAACAAAGTCAGCCAGGGTGTAGGACCACATATCGCAGAACTAATCGCACATTTCAAATTGACGATCGCAATCAAACAGTTCGATTTGGATTTTTTGCTTCCAGCTCTTTGGTCAAAACACTCACAGGATTTGGTGAAAAGTCCTGTTTTGAAATTTACACTTGTTTGGGAGCTGAATTGGGAAAATACTCACCTATGCAAAATGAGAAAGAGGTTTTAATCCCTCCATATGAGGTCTTTAATGTCACTGCTATTAGAAGAAGAATAGAGGATGAACATCTGTGGTGTGAGGTGGTTTATGAACTCAAACATGCTGCTAATCAGAGTAACCTTAAGTGCCATCATTTCACTACTAATCCACCAGCAAATTGTGGATCATTCCTCTATGCAATTTTCATGTTATTCATACTTATTCTGGGATGCTTATTCTTATACTTTGCTATTAGCTGTTGGAGAAGTCATTAACACAGAGCATCACTTACTTTTTCTAGCCTTCCCTCTGAACATTCCCAAAAAGTACCTTCTTTTTAGCAAGTGCAACTGCTTTAAGCTGCACCTACTGCTGACACAGGTATTCAATAGGCAATGCGTCCAACCTAAAGTAGCTAAATGCATTTGGACATACGGTGTAGAACGGGACACTAAGAAGCATCCCTATGGCCACTATGTCCAATGTCAAGCATTGACTACAGGGGTGTAAAAAAAAAAAAAAAACAGAACTGGGCTGTGCAGCAGGGAAACTGTTCTCTGACGTGAAGGAGCTCCATCCAGTACTTTTGGAATGAGTCTGAAGTGGAGTTTGCATCCCAAAACTAACATCAACACCTAATCTTAATATTGTTCTTGTGGCCAAAAGCAATCAAATACTCACTGCAATGTTCCAACACCTAATGCCTTCACAGATATTTTGACCGGGACCATGTGAAAACAAAACCATTAATATTCCTGGTTTCAGAGGAAATGTTTCTTTTTAAACAATGCTTGTATTATAGATGGACATTAGCACTAGCGCCTCCCAATCTAAGCTGCCGCTCTCTAGTTTCTCTCAAATAGATTTGTCTAAATTACATATAAAAGACTTTATTCTTTATTTTAAGAAAAACAAAATGGTACCACATTACTACATGTTTCCTCCTTGCATTAAAGCATCAGTATGTAGCATTTTCACCTTAAAATAGCAGCTCTCATTGCCACTCCAGGCCTGAACACCTTTACTATACTACATAACTTTGGTGCAGCAGACAAGAAAACGCTCACAAGGACTGTGTAACAGAGTAATTTTAGTGTAAAATTCTGTATTATTGCCATCGCCTCAGCCCACAAGCTTCTTTAGTATCAGTGATTGTTATATAACCCCTCTGCTCGTCCAGAAATGCATGTGTAAAGCAGATTCTTCTTCAATGGTGGCTCAAAGTGTGAATTACACATCCAGAATCTAGGGGGAGCCCACAAGCAAGAAACACCACTTCTTGCATACTGCTTATCCTTATCAGAGGAGAATAACACCAGCATCCCAAGATCGTGCCTGTATATTATTGCCTATTTTTTCCTAACTGGCTGCCAATTTCTGCATTTAACCTGTTGTACCAAAGTGGGAACTCAGTGTCACGTCATGTCTTTGTATTCTTGTGGTACAATTTGTGGAGAATTGTGAAGGCCATTCTTTCATCCAGCCAATAAGTAAACAAAGACAGTGTCTTCTTAAAAAAACAAACAAAAAAAATCACGTCAGATATACACAAGAGCAAGGTTAAGTCCTTGTTGTCTCCCACCCTCATTTATTTAGTGTTAAGGTTTTGTTACAGAGATGCTTTCATGTCTGAATTTACTGGATTCACTGTGAATAAACCTTCATGTTCTTTCTTCTGCATGTTGTTTTCGCTCCTCTTCAAACCCAGGTCTCCAGCCCTTCTAGTATTATGACTTGTTTGCAAGTAGTTTAAAAATCAACCATAGGTTTAAAATCTAAGACCTGAAAAATAGAACAACGTGAAGTTGGTTCTGTATAGAATGGTCTGTTTATTAAACCTGATTCTGATGACACAGGTTAGTCTACTGGGAATAAAAACTGAAGCTACACGGTTTAAAGAGACAAAGAAAAAAAAAAAGAAAAAAAAAAGGCAATTCAAGTCTTGGGGGAAGGCAAGCATGTTTTAGCAGACCATTACTACATGACATCTTGCGGTCAAGTGTATTAAAGTTCATTGAGTAACAAAATCTGTATGGTTAGTAAATTTGAGAGACGCTAAGAGCTGGTATATTTGGATGTTATTATATAATATTCATGCTTTGTGCATCCTGTTTATTTTTTTCTTTTATTTGTGCATGTTCACCAACTCCTCCAGTTTTGCCTGGTTGGACCCAGAGAACTCATCGACCTGTAGCCATCAAAAACAAGAGAGAAACTTCATCAATTACTACATTAGGCAAGAGCCAGCAACACGAGAAACATCACATTTTATACACATATATATATATATATATATATATATATATATATACATATATACACACACACACACACACACACATATATATATATGTATGTGTGTATATGCATGTATGTGTGTATATATATATATATATATATATATATATATATATATATATATATATATATATATATATATAAAAATAAATCAACAGTACACATCTTTGCCCATTTAAAGAAAATTTCACAATTACAGTGACCCTAAACTCTAAATATCGATCTTCACAAACATTCACATACACACTGGGGACGCAAATCTGGCTAGTGCGCCCTCAAGTGGTTGAAGATTTAGCTCTGCAGCATCTGTAACTACGCCTTAATTGATGGCAAAAATTGAGGGCAGTATTCTTACAAGTGTTAATGGTCACTGCAGAAGCAGAAAAACCTCCAACTGGCCACTTTCCATCCTGCCTGCTTTTTACTAAACCCTGACTCTGCTAGGTATTGACCCCCCCCCCCCCCAAAAAAAAAATTTAAAAAAAAAAAGCTGAGATGATAAACTGAAGGTTCACTAAAACTGAAGGTGGATGCACTCTTAAAAATAAATAAATAACTGCCTAATTTCACCGGTCAGCATACCTTCTTTCCGTTCTTGTAGAAGTGGAATGTTGGCATACATTTGATCTCACAAGACTGGGCCACATCCTGCAAACAAAAGAAAGAGAAAGTCCACTGATTAAATTGGTGCTCTCATTTTCGTAAAGTGAGGAAGACATTGAGCGAATCAACCAAATTATTTTACGTCCCTCTAAAACCTCTTGCGACAGAAACACCTGTTGAGTCACCGTGTGGTTAGGGTTGGGCTTTAGGAGGATATTCTACACTGTTATAAGTATAAGATTCTTAAGGACCTTTAGAAGGTTCTGGAGTTTGAAATTGTGGAGGAACCACTTAAGGTACTTTCAGAAATCTTCAAAGAAAAAGTTTCAAGAACCTCAAATTTACTCAAGGATTTTATAATTTTAACAGTGTACCGAGATAGGTTATTAAATATAGTCAAAACACTGACCAGCTGTGTAGAAAAGAACAACATAGCCCTGTTTAGGTGGATTAGACCACTGAGGTATGCAAAATGCATTTATTTTAAAATAAATAAATACTTTTCTTCACTGCAGTTTTATTAGGTGTTTTATCTCAGTTCAAACCTTATAAAGCAAAAACTACTGCAATATAACCTAGGATCCTACATCGCAATAGTGTACTTCCTGTATGGGAATAAAACGGTTTGGATTTCCACACATACGTCTGTACAGTACCTGTCCCCATATAATCAGTGTGCTGCTGTATATTGTGCATTTTCTGTCTGCAAATATGTACATTGTATATTACTGTACTTGCATAGTATGCTTCTTGCCTGTATTTTGTGTAGGGTCTGCAAATTCTATGTACATTGTATGCATGCTGCCATTTGGCAAAATGCGGACCACACTCACTGTGAGCCAAGGAAAGGGAGGGGACTTGAGAGATTTTATATATTAAACAGACGCTTGCGTGTGAAAATATACATGGCCAATAAATCTGATTCTGAGACCACCGCTTCAGTGATGTAAGAGGTGAGATTTACACAGTAAAGACATGAAACGGAGCTTAAATGAGCTCTCAGTTGAGATATTTGAAGGGTCATGCCGCTTGAAATCAGCAGCCGACGCACAATTGGTCTTACTCTCTCAGAGGTGGTTTGAAGGTACTTCTTCCCCACATTACTTCTCGGAGATGGGGAGCCACGCCTTCCTCAAAAACACACTGGACAGCCAGCGATGCTGCACCAGCAGCCGTTTGAAAAGTGTCTGGCTTCACGTGTAGATGGAGGCACGCTAGTTTTCACCCTCCTTTTGTTGGGGGGTTGGCAGGGCAAGTCAAACCGGATTACTTACCTGTGCGTCGTCCACGTCTACCTTGAGGAAGACCACGTTGGCGTTGCCCTCCATTTCAGACAGACGCTAAAAGAAAGCAAGACATAATGAAGCATAAAATCATAGCTACTCAACTCCACCAGAAGAACGACAAGTGTGCGTGTCTATAATATTTTCCCATGTATATTATTCAATATCTCTGCCAATATTCTGTATATATTGAACATTCTGCACTTGCTTATTGCACATCTGGTTAGATGCTACACTACATGTTATTGTTTTGTACTTGTAAATAATAAATGTTACTAAGCTTCTGTATACAGAATCTGACACAATCACATTGCAGAACATTATGATGACCTTGGCTTGACCTATAAGAGCCCAGACCCAGTTTTGAAAATTGTTTATAATAAAATCAGTACAATTTTAATGAGCAGCTCTTTGATGTTTGTGATCAATCAATGAGTGTTAAAATCAAGACGTAACAATTATCATTTTGTTGTAGAAATGGGTTTAGAACTGGTGAAATGTAATATGAGATTTTTAATATTTAGGTGCTTATATTGTTAAATGGGTTAACAGAGACCTTAAGAAAAAGAAGAAGAAAAAAAACAACAAAAAAAAAAACACTTAAAATAAGCTGGTTTTGTGACAGGCCCTACCCAAACACACTGACATTTTGTAAATGAGATGCATCCAGGATGTTGAATGTCTGGCCCTTAGGGACTTCATGAATCAAAGTGTAGCATAAAGTGCTGTAAGGACATTTCCACATATTTTAAAGGGTCTGTGTGTGTCACTATATATACACTATTATTAAGTAAAATCTGACACCCTTTTACTAAAAAAATGTGGGTTAGGGGCAAGACACCCAGGTCCACCAAGTTGGGCTATTGCTGGGCCCCTTGAGCAAGGCTCTTAATCCTCTCTGCTCCAGGGGTGCCATAGTTTGGCTGACTCTGTGCTCTGACCCTGGCTTTCTAAGCTGTGATATGCAAAGAGAAGAATTTCGTTCTACACAGACATTAATGACAGTCACATTATAAGTAAACAGTCAGGGAGCTATAGCTTCCCCCCCCCCAGAGCTCTTTTGCTACACCAACAGAAACCACCTAATTTTCTGTAATGAACCTGGATAAGGTCACAATGCACTGCTGACACTGGCAGTCTGGAGTCTGCACAGCAGAGGGAGCTGATAGCACACACAATGCTTTTGGATGCAACATTTAAAGAGTACTCACACTGGAAAACCTGTGTGTGTTGTGCTCGGTCACACAATATTCTCATATTTAATAATCTGTCAATTTATTTAAAAAAAAAAAAAATAAATAAAAAGCATCCAGCTTAAGGATATTTTCAGACAAGGCTATTATTCATAATTAACTGGATTAAACAAATAAGACATAAGAGCAGTCATTATAACTCACTATGGTTGAACTAACTATTTTCACTATTTTCAGAACTAACTAAAAAAACGTGAAATCGTTATATTTTTTCGCGATACATGTAATCACAGTCTAAAAACATCAGTAGTGACAGATTCTTATAAACTACGATTCAGATCCTCTCCTGTACTGAATACAGTGATTTATACTCAACATCTGCAGCTCTTCTTCTAATTAAAACATTTTCTAACTACACTGTTAGTAATGAAACCTGCAGCTGATCAGTGTTTATTAAGCACCAACAGTCTCCTCAATATGATTAGTAAAGCATCCAGTCATCACGATAACAAAAAAATATTGTCATATTGGCCAGCTCTTGGTTGAACATTATTAAAATAGGCTAAACTGGGACATTTACAGAGGAAGCCGATCCCTCATTTATGCCAACTCATGCACTGGCCCTGTAAATGACAACTAAATAAACTCACCTTCTGAGAGCACCTGAGCTCTTCTTAGTGCCAGCAAAGACCTGCATCTCTGCGTTTAATGTAATACTCCCGTTCAAGAAGTTCTAAAAACCTGAATTCTAAATAAATTAATAAATTTGAGAGAAGAATCAAAGATCACGTGAACTCTACCGAGACAGGTATGCACCAGTCGTGTGTATATGGCACCTAACCTTGGTCCTGGAGTACCCACCTGTCCTACACACCGCTTTCCAAAACCCAGGAATGGCTTGTTGATAAGCTGCTTAGCTGGTTAAAGAGCACATGGAGTGGGGAAAACGCAAGCGTGTGTGGGGCAGGACGTACTCCAAGATCACCTCAGGACCAGGGTAGACACCCATGACTGATGGAAACACTCAAGGTCACAGAATAACTTACCGTGAAGAAGGGACCGATGCTCTGGCAGGGCCCACACCACGTGGCTGTGAAGTCAACCACAACCAGCTTGTCTCCTGCTTCAGCCAGAGCTTTGTCAAAGGCTTCCTGTAGAAAAGTGATGGCGAGGCATTTCGTCAAAACCTTTTTTTTTTTCATTGGCATTTGCACAACATACCGTGACATTCATGGACTCAAGTAATTCCTCCACAGCAGGACAGCACGAATATATTAAATATACAGAACAAGAAGGGTCCTGTGTGTGGACTAAACTGAAGAAATGTCTTTAAAAATCATTTGTAACATGTAATTAATAGGAATGCAATATTCTTGTCAGGACACCCTATACCCAAATAGCTGGCATTCGCCCCTTGACTGCCGTTTCCTATAATGATCTACCAGCTAGGAGAACATTTTCCCACTCCTCCATGCAGAATTCTTTCAGCTGTTGAAATTTCAGCTTTAGTTTTTAGACAGATGGTCTCTCACATTTGCCTCAATTCCTAGTGGATTTTATGTGAGAGAGTTCTCCAGGACCTACTGCAGAAAAGCAGCCCCAAACCTAGACATTTCGACCACAGTTGATATAGGGTCTTGTGCAAAAATGCTGTGTCTGGTTTCTGCCAAACATGTCCTCTGTTACTGTGTCCAAATAACTATTTATTACAATAGAACTCCGTACTAAATACATTAGAGAAGGAGTAAATCTGAAGAAAAAACAATTACACACAAGAAACAACAGACAATGGCAGTGCGAGAGAGGACTACCTATACTATCCAAGTTATGCAATACGGCAATTACAAAGATTGCTAAATGATAAATATGCCAAATTCACAAAGATGACATGGAAATTGCAGGATATCCTAAACACCAGCAGAAGGCTGTGTGTAAAGCGAGCGATGGCGGAAGGTGTATAGCAGGACTGACACTTGTGCAGGTTCTTACTGTAACATGAAGATGGCTTGGGACTGTATATACAGCAGTAATATAACATGCTAAATTCACTGAGAGAAAGATATTGGAGGTGAATTCACAGCTTCACGACTTAGGACCTACTGCCTATCAGATGGCAGTATACGACGCAAACAGGCTGTGTGTTGGGATGCTACAGTCAGACCTAGACAGTGGGTTTTCCACAGGCATTGTGACTACTAGACACTTTTAACGTAGGGCTGGGCCAAATGGTAAAAGTACTATATCATGATTTTAAAGACATTTTGAGTAAGATCTGCTGCTCTTCATCCAATTAACCCTGACAATATCCTCCATATGCTTAGAAAAGCATTGATCAAATGTCTTCCTCAATGATGGAATAACATACATTTCAAGCTAGCACCCATGTTTCCGTCCACACAAGTAACGAGTGGTGGAACAAGCGTTCTTCTGAACCATCTGACCACAATATAGTCACTTAAAACTGAACAGGCTGGCTGCACCAGCTCACTCTTGACCCAAGCTGATTCATTTATTGATGAACCACTGCACTGGTTAAAGCACCAGGCTATTGATGGCAAGCTACCACAGTTGGGGCCCTTGAGCAAGGCCTTTCACCCTCTCTGCTCCACAGGAATCACAGCAACGGCCCTATATCAGCTGTGGTGGAAACGTCATGGTTTGGGTCTGCTTTTCTGCAGTAGGGCCTGGAGAGCTCTCCAACATAAAATCCACTAGAAATTGAGGCAAATCCGAGACCCCATCTGTCTAAACACTAAAGCTGAAATTTCAACAGCTGAAAGAATTCTGCATGGAGGAGTGGGAAAACGTTCTCCCAGCTGGTAGATCATTATAGGAAGCGTCAGCTATTGGGGCATAGGGTGTCCTAACTTTTTCCTCACAAGAATATTGCATTCCTATTAATTACATGTTACAGATCATTTTTAAAGACATTTCTTCAGTGTAAGTCTGCACACAGGACTCTTCTTGTTCTGTATATTTAGTATATTTGTGTATGCTCACTGTCTGCCTTGTGTTTCATCACTAGTGTCGCTGCATAGACGGGTTAAAGGCGAAGGTCAAATTCCACCTGGGTTCAACACAAACGATGGAAATGATTGTCTCGTCTTGTCTAATAAAGCTGTGAACATAAAAAACACAGTTATCCAAGTTTCAGTCCACACCAGTAAGCAGTGGTGCAGCAGGGGCTCTGCTGAACCTGCTGACCACATGATGGCCACTAGAGACTGGACAACAGGCAGCCCAAGATTAATTACTTAACTTCTAAAGTTGCATTTTTATTTTAAAAAATTACTTAATTGAGCATAAAAGCACTGGAAACTTCGGTTTTATAGGAAAGGGCACACAAGCTCCCTCTTAATCTGACCTACAGTGGCCAGATAGCTAGATAGCTATAGCTACCGTCAGCTAACCGACTGGGGTCACTTTGCATTACATTTAAAGTACATGTAATGCGCTTTGTATCTTAATTAAGTGTAAAATCGTTATAATTATGGAATAAAAAAAAGTTTAAAGCACTAATTGAACATTGTAGGTTTTCGCATGTTGTGTAACACCGCGTTTTGGTGTCGCTAGATAACCACCGATAACCGACGAGTCCTCTTACTAGCTAGATAACTAAAATAGATTTTATCATCTTATTATTTGCAGTTTAATAAATCTTATTACACCGACAAAACTCAAAGGCACACACCACGTGTGTGAGAAGGCGAAAGAGTGGCTGGCGCGCTAATGCGCCCCTGTTAGCTAGGAGCTAACGCTAGCTAGCTGCGCCTGTCTGCCGAACTGTTATCTAGCCAAAAAGGATCGTACACAGCAAAACGAGCCAAACTGGCTCATATTTCTGGATTGTTCATAAATGTGTACACCAAAGAACAAACTGGCACTCAATGTGGCTTACGAAACTACGTGTTGAGGTTTTTTAAGGCCTACCACAACACACACACATTAGAGCTAGCTAGCCAATGTGGGGCGACCGCATACCTGACTAACTAAGCTAAGGCAAGTGTCTGGATAAAGAAACAAACACAAAACCACCCTAGACATGCTTTTAAGATGCAGTTTTAGCGAATTAAGCGGTTAGTTTTTGTTTATTGTTGGTGTAGCGCGGTCCTGAATTCAGAAAAGACACCAGAACAGTGCAATTTGCAGAGGCGGCAAATCCAGGTCCAGTACGTACGGCTCCACCCCAGGATTTCGTTCCAACCGCACAGGCAGATCCGCTGCGGCTGCAGGCAAATCCAGGCAGCGGGTACAAAAAAAACATGGGGTGGATTTGGTGGATTTTTACTCTCTGGATCTGGACTTGCCACCGTTGGTAGCGTGTTAACGTTAGCTGGCTGACTAACAGGCACGTTGCCTGTCCAGCTGGCTAAACCAAGCCACCTCCTAACTCACTTACGCTTGTTTTTATTACCAACTGATGCGCAAAACTAACAGTATAGGCTTTTAATCACGACAGAGCTGGTCAGGAACACCTCGTTGTTTTATCAACTCAGCACAAAAGCCTGGACGTGTTCGCCAGGGCTGGGAAAAGTACCATATAAAAGGTCTAAAGTCCATATAAAGATCTAAGCCCTGTAGATCCGTGTCGCTTACCTGATCCTCAATCACGATGACCATGATGGTGCCTTGTTGTAGACTTTAAGAAGGGTGTAGAAGCCGTCCTCCCGTGGCTGTCTGCTCGCCGTGGTCTCCTCTGCTGTGGTCCCGCTCGAGTCTGCAGCACTTTCACATCACGCTGAGTCCAAAGCCCTGCCCCTGAGAGCGAGCGCTCAACCACAGCCCAGCTGCAGGGCCCTGCGTCCCGGGCTCCTGCAGGATTTACAGCAGATCTAACCCATATGAAGCTGAATTAACATTTATTAATGCTTCTGTTTTATTTTCTACTGTAGATCATCTGCTGTAGCTAATACTCTTAATAATGCTTAGAGTTAAATAGCTAACTTTAATGGGGAGGAGCCTAGGAAGGATCTCCACCCTGCTGCTACAGCTAGGGCCAGGCGACTAGGTTGTCTCCAGTTTATGAACTTTGCCCCCATAAACCCATAAAACCCTAACCCTAGCATTCAAGACTTTGACCTCTTTTCTGACTGATGCTCCTATCCAGATATGCAGGTACATGAATGCAGGGTTGGGAGTCTTGCCCAAGGACTGTACAGCAAGGGTGTAGTGTGGTGTTTTTGCCCAACCAGGGAGACTAGAGCCCTAGTTTACTACAGGTCAGGTGATGTTGTCACCTACTGTACTACACCAACCCTACAAGAAGCTTAAAAGAATGATTAGCCCTCCCTAACCACAGCAGTGTAAGTACTCTGTTACTGTGCTTAGGTATCTGTACTTTACTGTAGTGTTTCAAACGGTTAAATGGTTTTTATTAGGCAAATTCTATCTCTAAAAAGTCTATTTGTATTCTGTTTTTCTATTTTTTTTTTAGCAACAGGGGCCAGGCGACTGTGTGAGATCTGTGAGAAGAATCTCGCCGTTTCTGCTGTTTTATAATGTTTAACAAAACAGCAAACCGCTGGTCTTATGCCTCCACCTTTATGTAGCGCAGATTACTGTCGATATCTGTCCGGTTCAGTCCGAAGTAAAGGTGTCAGAGCTCCTTTGAGAAATCGCTGGTCAGTCCTTCTACAGAAGCTCGAAGCCTTGGTGTAGTCATGGATGATCAGTTATCAGTCTCAAGAAATCTCACAGATTCCTCCTGTACAACATCCGGAGAATTCAACCCTTCCTCCCTTCCTCTCTAAAGAGTCGCCCAGGTGCTTGTTCAGTCTCTCGTCACTTCCAGACTTGACTACTGCAACTCCCTTCTGGCTGGTCTTCCTCTGCGCACCATCAGACCCCTGCAACTCATCCAGAATGCAGCGGTACAGGTCGTCTTCACCGTTCCTAAATTCAGCCATGTCTTTCCTCTGCTGCGTTCTCTCTTCACTGGCTTCCTGTAGCTGCTGCTATCATCAGATTCAGAAGCCTGAGTCTGGCCTACAAAGCCAAGAACGAACCAGCCCCTCCGTACTTGATGGCAATGGTCAAAAGCCGATCTGCACCAAGAGCCCACGGCTCGGCTCGACCCGCCATCCCTCAAAATCCATGGAAGACGAGCGTCCAGGCTTTTTTCTGTCCTGACCAAAGTGGTGGGACGAGCTTCCTCTGGGTGTCCGAACGGCAGAGTCCAACACTCACAGACTGAAGACCCTCCTCTTCTGAGAGTACTTGGACGAAGAGTAGAGTGGTCACCTTACTGACTTGTGTTTAGTAGAGTCTAAGATTAGAGGTATCTTTGAATTATTAGCCTTTTCAAACTAGCTGAGGTTTTTCTTGGGTAAATAGCAAAGCACTTTTGTAAGTCGCTCTGGATAAGAGCTCTGTCAGATCAGGAGCTGAATCAAACGTTGGTTCATGCAGCAGTTCTGTTCCACCTAAACCCCCCACTGTTATACGCAGTGTACTCAAAGGCTTCCACACATAGCTAGCTAATATGGATCAATATTTATTGATATTGCCAATCAGTTTCATCAGTGTAAAGGAGTTTAATTCAGGTAGTCCTGTGAGGTGGGGATGATGGGGTTTCCAGCAGTCTGAGAAGCAGGTTTCCAAATCCGAATGGACGGCATTTGACAGAGGGGGATTTTCACCAGGTTTCTGGACAAATGGTCTCTTTACCACCAATTTCTTAAAACCAGTGGAAACCAACTGGAAACCAATACAGCCAAAAAAAGGTACAGCTTTTCTAGTCCATGTAGAGAAATACTGCCACTAGAATAGGACTCTCTGGAACAGAAAAACATGAACCTATTGGCACCATGCTGCCTAATGCCAGGCGTGGGCTAGAGGGGTACAAAGCCCCCAGCATTGTGCTGTGGAGCAGTGGAAGAACTGTGTTCTCTGGAGTGATGGATGGTTCTCCATCCAGTACCTCTGTGATGAGTTGGGAAGTTAGGGATGTTAAGGTGGGGTGGTGATCATTCAACATCCTGACCTCACTAACGCTCTTATCTTAGTGCTATCAAGTCCTCACAGAAATGTTCCTCCAAAATCTAGTAGAAATCCGTCCTCTCTGGACAGTAGAGACAGTTACTCCAACATAAACAGTATAAACTCTTTTTAACACCCTTAATTTCATAAGAAACAATGCATGAGGTGTCCCAATACTTTTGACAAAACATATAAACAGCAGAAAGACACATTTTGCTGCAGTTTTGCACTGGCCCCAGACCTCCCAAGACCCCAGTCTGAGATCCAACGATCTAACAACGGATATAAAATGAATCCAGGGATGATAAAACAGGTGGTTGTGTGATGAGAGGTCCATTCCCGCTTTTCATCTCTCATTTGAACCTCCACCGGCTCGAAGCGAATGAGCCGGGTTGCCAAGGACACCACGCCTAAATGAGATTCTAGCATGAGGTGTGAAGCAGAAACCATGCAGAACGATCAGAAGTAGATGGTAAAGTACACTTACACTCGCTGAGATCCCCTTAATGTTTTGTGCGTGCAAGAGGCCGTGGAGCACAACTGCCCACGCGTACACACAGACTCATACAAAAGACAAGTAGGGTCTTCATTCTTTTGTTTAAATTACAAAGCATTCATTA
This sequence comes from Salminus brasiliensis, assembly GCF_030463535.1. Taxonomy (NCBI): domain Eukaryota; kingdom Metazoa; phylum Chordata; class Actinopteri; order Characiformes; family Bryconidae; genus Salminus; species Salminus brasiliensis. Next base: position 42,481,790 of record NC_132881.1, read on the forward strand.
ATTACAAATGCAAGCAAACCAAACAGAAACAACCACCAAGTGTAGAATACCAAAAGACGCATGTTACGGCCTGAAGCAAGTGTGAATACACTGGTCAGCCATAATATTAGGACCACCTTTTGCCTCCACAACAGATCTGACCATTTCAGGCATGGTCTCCACAAGACCTCTGAAGGTGTCCTGTGGTATTTGGCACCAACATGTAAACAGCAGATCCTGGGACCTTCATGGATTGCATCAATGAGCCTGTCGCTGGTTCACAGGTTGTTTCTTGGAGCACTTTTGGTACTGAGTACAATATCAAGTACTGACCACTGCATACCAGAAACACCCCCACAACACCTGCCTGATGTTTGGAGATGTTCTGACCCAGTCATCTTGCCAATTTGGCTCTTGTCAGAGTCTCTCAGATTCTTACATATGTTAATTTTTTCCTGCTTTTAACACAAACATCACCTTCAAGAGCTGACTCTGCATTTGCAGCCTGATATGTAGACCCCACCTCTTGACAGATGCCACCATTAATTAAGTCATCGTCGTTGTCTTCACAAAAATGAGTGTTATTGCTGATTAAAATAAACTGATAATAATGAAACTCCCAAAAATCAAATAGAATATTTGTTCGTTTTTAATGTTAGTCTTTATTGCTACGCTGTGTATTTGGAGGAGTGCAGGTGTGGCATTCAACCTCAATAACACTGTGCCAACTGTTAAGCATGGTGGTGGCAGCATCATGCTCTGGGGCTGTTTTGCTGGCAGTGGAACTCATACTCATAGGGGTAATATCTCTAACTATCAGCTAAACAGTTTGCTTGGACACAGTTGAAGTTTCCAACAGACCCTAAACACACATCAGAGGTGGTTGTGGAAAGGATAAAGCAGGCTAACATGAAGCTTTGACCTCAGCCCTATCAAAATCATGTGGACTGGGCTTAAAGGTCAGGTCCGTGCCAGGAACCAACACATTTAAGCGAACCAGTTCCAAAGGTGTCAAAAGTATTGACATTCATTACTCAGGTAGAAGTGAGTGGAGATACTAGGGTTTAAAAAGACTTCTATAGAAGCTGAAGTATCACCTTAAGCTTTTTACTCCAGTAAAAGTGTAAAAGTACTGGTTTCAGAACAACTTCAAGTAGAAACGTTTAAGTAATGTAAGGAAAACAGGCCGAAAGCTTAGGCCGCGCCACAGGGGTCTATAGTGCACTACCCCCCCCACTCCCCAAAACCACATTTCTCTAAAAGCCATAATGAGGAGAATGTTCTATTAAAATGTTGATGTTGAAAAATGTTGGGCTGCACTAGGCTCCTGTTTCAGCTGCAGATCTGCCCATTGAAAATGAAGCATTTCAGTAATATCAGCTCTATTAAAGGAGCGTCTCTGTGCTCTACTGAGCATTAACATGAGCTTCATGGAGGAAAATATGATGAGTCGTTTTCTATAAGCATTGTAATGGTGCAAAAAGTCAAACTTCAGAGGCGTGTGATCAATAAGCTTTATTGGAATGTAAATGTGGGGCTTAGTCGGGACGTTTCACTGCAGTTCTCTTGAGTCTCTGACCCGGACACAGTCTTCATACTAGACTACAGACGTCTGCTGTGAGCTCGCTGGAGAGTGACGGGACGTGTGCAGGTGTGATGGATCGCATACAGACCAATAGGGCGTCAGAATGGTGTGTGTTTATACTTTTCACCCAACCACAATCAAATTCACACTTTCTGGATGGAACAATTTATCTGGATAGGGTTGTTTTTTTGTTTTTGTTTCTGAAGGATGACGAGCCGGAACGAAAACAAAGGGAAATGAAATAGGAGGAACGAGGCTGTTTTTAAAATGTAAGGAGTAGAAAGTTCAGATAATTGTGTGAAAATGAAAGGAGTAGAAGTAAACCAATACACACACACACAAGCACACACACACACACACACACACATATATATATATATATATATATATATAGATAGATAGATAGATAGATAACCAAAGTTTCTACTTAAGTAAGGTAAGTATTTGTACTTCGTTACTTGACACCTTTGACCAGTTCAGCTTAGAAGAGTGGTTAAACATCCAGGCAGAATGCTGCCAGACGCTTGTGGATGACTACCAATAGTATCTGGTCCATGTGCAACTTGCAAAGGGATATTTTACTAAATATTAAGTTTGCTGTTGGTATTTCTGGCCCTGTGCTGAAAAGAGGATGTCAGTAAAATGGTATTCATACATAATAATGAGTCATAATAGCAACAATAATTCATTATAATTGCATAATAGCATATGTACAAATGTATGTAAGAGTATATTATCCATTTTTATAGATCAACTACATCAATCATAAAATTTAATGATTCTCAACCCTGGTCCTGAAGTACCACTGACCCGCTCAGATTTTTAGTGTCTTCCCTCCTACCAGCACACCTGCTTTAATAATCATCTCACTGATGATCCTTCCCTGATCTGAAGATGTGTGTTCAGAGCAGGAATGTACATGACAGGAGTTCTCCAGGGCCTTTTCCTGCTGTTCTTCTCTACGCCCAACACCCTTGATCCAGGAGCTGATTCAAACCCTGCTTTGAAAATTTTGATATCCAATTGGAGAGAAAGGTCCATCCCTAATCTGAAGATTGCAGCTCAGTGAGAAACTGAAATGGGGGAAGGTCTTGGTCAGATCTTTACGACTGCTTTACCAATGTTGCCTCCATTCAGCATAGACCTGAATGCAGCAGGCATGTTTTCAAAGCCTTCAGTGACGTGCTCTCTGCATTGTATCCTTCCCTAGAGAAACGGAAAGGAGATAAGTAACACCAGGCTGCTGTGAACGTATTATTATTATTAATATTATTACTATTATTACATTACTTGTAATTACTTGTATGGAAAAATGCTGCTCTACCATGCAAATGACTTCTGCCTATGCATAAATTTGTGTTTATACAAAAATTAGGGCTGAACGCATATGATTATTCTGCAAACTTTAACATATTAACCTTTTTTTTTAACGTAAATTAATAATCTTTCCAAGTTTGGCCGCAACTTCCTCCCGCAGGTGACTCTCTTTACAGAGCCTAGTGACGTATTAGCACTTTTCTTTAGTGATGTGAACACAGCGTTACTACTGTTGAGCTCTGAGGGTAGATTACACTTTATTTAGGCTGAAATATGGATTAAATCTCATAACTATCTCTCATTCTCTCTCTCTCTTTCTCTCTCTCACACACACAGATGTTCCTCTCTTAGCTCTTAGCACATCCAGCCCAATGACTGATCATTCATTTATCTCTTAAAAAGTTGTTGGAGCATTTAGTCTATTAAAGCTTCTGTGCTGAGCTTCGACGTGTTCGAGGCTAAAGCTCTCAAAACTTCACTGATATATTATAATAAAAAACCCAACAGATTCATCTAGACAATTTATTAGACACAAATTTATTTACTTTCCCACCCAAAAATGTAAGGATGTGCTAGCTATCATTTTAACTTGTGATGAATCATCAGAATTAATCACTGATTACTGTTGTAATTAAAGCCACTATGCTTTTTAATCGATTAAACTTTTGTGTGTTTAGTATATTTAGCAGATATTATATGAAAGAATAAAAAATAAAGATGCCTCTAGACAGTTTATTTGTTGTCCTGCCTAAAAATGTAAGGTAGCATTTGAACTTGTTATTAATCAGAATTAATCACATATTATTGTTGTGTTTAACACTATTACACTTTTTAATATATTGATACCACTAATAAATAATAACTTAATATATTTGTGCATAGCAGAGAGTTCCCCACATAGGACCCTCCTGTTTATATACCTGTCCAGTATATCTTTGTATGTTTAGTATATTTAGCAGATATTATATGAAAAAAAAAACGGATTCCTCTAGACAGTTTATGTGTTGTCCCGCCTAAAAATGTAAGCTAGCTTTTTAACTTGTTATTAATCAGAATTAATCACAGATTATTGTTGTGTTTAACACTATTACACTTTTTAAACTTTCTAATCACACTAATAAACACAACTAATATATATATATATATAAAACATATATTCTTGCTTATAATATATGTGTACATGGCAGAGAGGCCCCTACATAGGACCCTCCTGTTTCAGTATATTTCTGTATGTTTAGTATATTTAGCTGTGTGAATTAGGGCTGCCCTGCTGCAGAGTCATTACCCATGCATCACCACGAGCATGAATTGCACAAATAAATTGAATTTTCCTGACATGCTGTTCAAATGTCAAATAATCACTGAAACCTGAAACTAACACAAGAGGAAGCAAAAAAGAGCTGAAGCCTCCTTTGGGCACTGCTATTCTTCAGATCCGCTCCAGAATATCTCAGGAAGGAGGTCATGCTCAGTTCAAATGCACCAAAAACGAAGAATAGGAATTTTTTATTGAAGGATCCTGTAGTCATTTGATAGGCTTGCTGAAGTGCAATCTCTTCCATGCTTCCGGCACAGTAAAGTGACATAGAGGGGTGTTTAGATGTTCACTATAGTGTGTACTGCGCAGCAGATCACAACAGAAATGAAAAGGTCTTCATAATGAGACGGGTTACCCACATATGACTGAGTAATTTCCATATTTAGAGCTGTGTACCGCTCCCTTTGCTACACCCCTTTGATTCTGCTGCTACATTTATCCCGTTCAGTGGCGTTTCATTAGGTCCTATTCAATAACATGTTAATCACTTTCTTTGAACACTGATGCAAAATTCATGAGAATGGTGATGAGATGGGTTATAATGGGATCTATAACTATAATTAGGCAGGGCTCTTTGAAGTCTCTCTGTATTGTGCCATACCCAGATGCTCTCTCTCTCTCTCTCTCTCTCTCTCTCTCTCTCTCTCTCTCTCTCTCTCTCTCTCTCGCGCGCGCTCTCATCTCTTCCTCGCTCTCTCTCTCTCTCTCTCTCTCTCTCTCTCTCTCTCTCACACTCGCTTACCTCCTTCACCCAGGCCAGTAGTCTCTCAAGGCCTTCCTGGTGCTTGTGTTTCCACCGTGAGACCAGAAAGCCTTCCATGCGTAACTGCTTTTGGATCATGTTAGAGTTGATACACGGGCCTGAAACAAATGACAGAATCCGAACACAAGTGAATATGAGTGAAATTGAGAGTACTGACATTTCATCATTTTTAACGCAAAAACCTTGTATCTACACTTTTGTCGTTTTTCTTTTTTTTTTACATGATGTCATTCTGACAGCTGTTCTTTACAGTCTGACAGAATTTCATGAGGAAAAGACCAATAGAAATGCTCCAGAATGACTTAAGATGAAATCGTACATTGAAGGTTTTTTTTTCTTCTTCTGTAAAATAAATTATATTTTTAATTTAATATAAACCAATTTAATGTTTACAAGATTTACTTGAAGTAATTAAAGTACTTCTAATAATAATAAGTAAATCCTGTAAACATTAAATTGTTATTTGAAGCGCTGATTTACATTTACAGCATTTAGCTGACGCTCTTATCCTATTACTGGTGTTACAGAGGAGGGCCAATGCAGTGTTAGGAGTCTTGCTCAAGGACTCTTATTGGTGTAGCACAGCACAGTCACCCAGACCAGGAATCGAACCCCAGTCTCCCACATGGTGTGGTAGCTCAGTGGCAGGTAGTGGTGTTATCTGTTGCGCCACACCAACCACCAACCATCGCTGATGTGTGATGCAGTGACCAATGAGTGACACAGGTCATAAATAATAACATGTTTGGAGATGTTCTGACCCAGTCGTTTAGCCATCACCAGCTGGCTCTTAGCTTGGCCATTTTACCTGCTTGTAACACTTTCATCACCGTCAAGAACTGACTGTTCACTTGCTGCCTAATGTGTATATCACACTCTTTGACAGGTGCCATTGAACCCATATCTTCAATGTTCCTCATTTTACCTGGTTATAATGTTATGGCTGATTGGTGTGTGGAATAATGAATATTGTCACTGCCCCGCAGACAAACGTTGATCCTCCATTTTTGTAGTTTTAAACTTATCGACATAATCTGTTCTTTACCATGTGTCCACATTTCCTTAAGAATGGACCAATAGAAATGCTCCAAAATGACTTTCAATAAATGATTTTTACAGTGACGTCCACTGAACGTTAAGAGGGTTTTCCCTTCTCCTGCAAAGGTCATATTTTAGAGACACATTTTTGGCGTGACAGCAACAATACGTCAAGTACTTCTAGTAAAAGTCAATTTTTTTAACATTAAATTGGTGTTTGAGGCGGTGATGTGTGATGTAGTGACCAATGAGTGCCTCAAGTCATGAAAAATTAACACGGTGGAGGTCGTTTCATAAAAACTTTTAAAATTGGACTGATTGGCTCAAACAAAAAGCCAAAATCCTTTGAGGTTTATAACAATTACTTTGATGTTTAATGAAACTGTAGGAAACGTAGCAAACAGAATTATTCATTCTCAATAAAACTCAATCAAATACAACTTATAATTAATAACAGTAACAAAGTACAGTTACTCAAACATTCTCCACCCTCTCATATCAGATCAAGACCACTGTACCGTACCATACACCGATCAGCCATAACATTAAAATCACCTGCCTAACATTGTGTATGTCCCCCTAATGCCAATAAAACAGCTCTGACCTATCGAGGCATGGACAAGACAGTAGCAGGAGATCCTAAAGTCCTGTCGGTTGTGAGGTGGGGCCTCCATGACCCTGTGGCTGGTCCTCTTGTTGTCCTTTCTTGGGCCACTTTTTGTAAGTACTGACCACTGCTTACCAGGAAGACCCCACATAAGACCTGCCTGATGTTCTGAAGAGGTTCTGACCCAGCCATTACAATTTGATTCTTACACTTTACACCCATTTTACCTGCTTTTAACACATCTCCCTCAAGAACCAACCATTCACTTGCTGCCTAATATGTAGATCCCACCCCTTGATAAGTGCCACCTGGACCAGATAATCAACGTTATTCACATCACTGACCATTTACACTTTGTCTTAGTCTTATATAGTCATTCTTATTTAATAACAACCGTCCCTGAGCCGCACTGGAATCAGTTCAGCATCGTCACTTTTCCTTAATGCTGTCCGAACAGAAGCTGTGTGATAGGCCGATCTGTGTACCTGTTTGTGGAGCTGTGTTATTGTACATGGAGATGCTCCCACAGAGCGCTATCCTGCCGAACGGCCTCATCTGTGCCAGGGCAATGCTGGTGAAGTCTCCGCCTACCTGCAAAGAAAGGAACTACAGCTAGTTACATTGATACTTCTCACACCAACTTCTAACACAATCCCCTCTCACAGGACGTCCCACATGGAGTTATTTACAATGGTAAGTAAGCCATTATTTGAATGCTATTGCTACCTATAAGCTGAGTAGTTCTCACGTGTCTGGAAAAACAACACGCTGCGATCTTATTTCCAAAGTCCTCCTCATGGAAGGCCAGTACTTCCAGTTCCCAGCCAACGCATCAGTTTTTCCATTCAAGCAAATCAAGTGAGCTGCTGGTGAATTTGAACAAATCCAGTGTGGGGTTTACACAGAAGATCAGCACCCAAACCTCTGTCCTTCTAACCAACATATCAATAACTCTGAGGAGCCCAGAATCCAAAAAATAGCAATTCTCACATAACTGCTTCCATAAACATACTGCTTCCATAAACATACTGCTTCCATAAATAGCTTTAAAGGCCATTTCCATGACTGTCGTTTCTATTGTACGTGACCAAAATAAAGCCTCTATTCAATGCTGAGAACGTAGATGGCAGTTTAGTGTTTAGAGGGTGACCTGGCACCTTCCTCTCACATTCTCAAAGTAACAGTCATATCCCTGCGGTGCCGCCTCCCTGAGCGTGTCCTCCAGTGAACCGATGGTCTTGTAGTTGAAGGCCTGGTCGAAGCCCAGCTCTCTGAGGTACGAGACCTTTTCGTCAGTCCCTGCACAGCCCACCACTCTGCAGCCCTGCAGCAGCACAGGAGAACTCATCAGATTACAAACGACACCTTTGCAGATTATCAATAGTTTTAGAGTAATAAAAGTTATTGATTGTCAGCAACAACAAAAAAACACCAAGACTAGTACTTGGTTGAAACCCCTTTTGCTGCAATACTGGCTTTAGGCCTGTTAAGATGAGCTTCTACCAGCTTTGCTGGCTGTTTTCGATTAAATTGAGATCTGCACTCTGCACCCCCAAAAAACTTTTCACTGTACAGTACATACACCAATCAGCCATAACATTAAAACCACCTGCCTAACATTGTGTATGTCCCCTTCATGCCGCTAAAACAGTTCTTACCCATCATGCTCCAAAATAGCTTGGAATAAAATCTTTTAACAGTGACGTCCACTGAACGTTAAGAGTTTTTTTTCCTTCTCCTTTGACTAAAAAGTCAACCTTTTAAACATTAAATTGGTGTTTGAGGCGGTGATGTGTGATGTAGTGACCAATGAGTGCCTCAAGTTATGAAAAATTTGCACGTTGGAGGTCGTTTCATAAAAACTTTTGACCCCCTAATGCCACTGAAACAGCTCTGACCCATCAGGGCATGGACAGGAGAGTAGCAGGAGATCCTAAAGTCCTGTCATTGTGAGGTGGGGCCTGCATGACCCTGTGGCTGGTCCACTGGTTGTCCTTCCTTTTGGTGGAAGGCCCCACAAGACGTGCCTGGTGTTTTTAAAAGGTTCTAAAATCATCAGTTTAAATGATTTAATTAGTCGAGTTATTGTCTAATTAAACTGGATTCACTATAAGAGACTGCTCTTATAGTACTGTTAGTTTCTACGTCAGGAAAAATCAATCATTTAAGATAAGATAGTCCTTTATTAGTCCCGCAGTGGGGAAATTCCTGCTTCTACCTCTTGTTTATGATAAGCTGTGAAATACAGCATAAGAGACCATGTTAGATATTACTTAAATTAGAAAACAACAATGAGAGTCTTATGTTTAATCATTTTTTAAGAGAATATTTGAGAATTTGAGAGTTTTTGAAGAATTATTCATATGAACGTCTTAGTGTTTATTGTAAACACTTTTACCTTCGTACACTTTTTAATGTAAATCCGGCCCCTGGCTTCCTGCACAGTTGTGTGCTTTTCACACACTCAGCACATCTGATTTAACACACCTCTTATTTGGCAGGGATAGTAGGTCTGTTAGAGCAGGGAAATCAGCAAACTGTACTGGACTCCAGCCCCGGTTGCCCACCTGCTATGGCAGGAACCACTTTTGGTTCCATAAAGGAACTGGTCCCATGTCTGTCACAGTGATGTGCAAGAGTAAAAACACTTACATTGATGAAGAATCTTTAAATATTTAAAATGGTCTTCTCACACACTCACACACTCACACACTCACATCTCTATTACAGATGTACTTCTCTACAGAACCAAATGTGGTTCCTCTATGGCACTGCTCACAGAAGAACCATGTGAAGCACCTTAATGTAACAGAGTAGTTTGTCCAGTGAGATCATGCATTTGGAACTGATTCATTAAGAGGAGTTATTTGAATTGCATGGCCCAAAGCCAACCGTGTTTATCAAACTACCTAATAAAACTGCACTTGAGCAAAAACAGAAAATAAGGGTAAGCTCTTTTCTGGAGCATGCTGGGAGAACAGACCTTGATCTTGGCAATCTGGCCCACCACAGTGCCCACGGCTCCAGCTGCAGCGTTCACCAGCAGCGTCTCTTCGGCCTTAATCTCACAGATCTCCTCCAGGCCATAAAGAGCTGTTAGTCTGCACAGAGAAGACTTCATCATCAAATATATATATATATATATGTATGTAGGTAGGTATGTAGGTATGTATAGTAATGTATGTATGGTAATGATCATCGTGGACATACCCTGGCATGCCAATGACCCCAAGAGCCAGAGACAGTGGAAGTTCCTCTGGCCAATCGGACAGTATGGGCTTGAGGTCAGAACCATCAGAAAGAAAGTGTGTCCTCCAGCCACAGTTTACAAGCACATGGCTGCCCTCTGGATATCTGGGATTTCTGCTCCGGACCACCCTGAACATATGTGAGAACTTAAATTCCTGGAGTAAGAACAGGTACACTGAGTCTGACTTACTGACTGACTTGATCTGAAATTGTTCGAGTTCATTCATTTGTAAGTCTAATAGTATGAGGTGTCCTTACCTAATTCCTTAATGTGTCCTGAAAGGATTCACAGGATTGCCCTTTGTAAAGGAAGGCTTGAATTTCTGCATTAACACAGACAGTATAATGCCTGTTTATGCCAAATGATGGTTGAAAGATGGGACCGTGTCACTGTGCCCTTCTGTCTCTATGTTTTGGTTGTCATTAGTGTTCCCACCTAGTGTTTCTTGTTGGTTTATTTGTGTATGCAGCCCCTTTGTCTGGTCTTGCACATCAGTTCCCTGTGTGTTGTAGTTGTTTTTTGTTTTAGTTTTGTTTGTTTACTTTTGTTTCTGTTTGTTTGGTGTGATTGCTTTAGTTTTTTGTTTTTGTTTGGTTTGTTTGATTGCTTTTGTTTCTGTTTGTTTAGTTTTGTTTGTTTACATTTGTTTTTATATGATTGTTTTTGTTTGTTTGCTTTTGTTTGTTTAGCCTTTTTTGTTTGTTTACTTTTGTTTTTGTTGGTTTGTTTACTTTGGTTTTGTTTTGTTTGTTTGCATTTGTTTGCTTTTGTTTGTTTACTTGTGTGTAGTTTGTTTGGTTTGCTTTTGTCTGTTCAGCTTCTTTTGGTGTTGAAATATTTTGTCTGTAATCTCAAGGCTTTTTTAGTGAACTGAAAGGTTACCAGGTTTTATAATATTAGTTAAAATAATATAGTGTAGAGCTTACTTATTTATCATTATATGGACAAAATGGCAGCTTAATTTAATACATATTTATTATTTAATAAATAATTTAATAATAAAACCTCCTTAATTTTTAATGGGAGAAAAAAATATTCCACTCCATAAGTCATGTTGGAGCATTTCTACTGGTCATTTCATCATGAAATTTTGACACAATGAGAAGAACAGCTGCCAGATTCACATCATGTTGAAAAAGGAAAATCTAAAAAATGGAGATACAAGTTTTGCAGGATAGAGATGGACTATAGGCTACAATTGTTCTAGATCAAGCATAACACTCCCTTAAAAGGAGGTTCTGTGGTAAAGGAAATTGAGTTTTATGATTACAATTGGACTTACAGTCAAGTTTAAAAGTTTAAAGTTACATTTTTAAATATATAAGCTGTACATATATAGTATATGTGTAGTTGCTCGCTGTCCTCTGCGCAACATGAAGGACATCCTGTGGCCGTGTGCTGGTACTACACTGTTGTGTTGCTGTTGTGGCAGAGATTACTGATACATATTGCAGTTTTCGACTGTGCAGATAGTGTGTGTGTGCTATAGTGATGCTGCTTATGTGGTTTTGATAAACAACATAAACAACATGGTTGTTCATACCCAACAGTTTGGGTAGACATTTATATTATAATTTCTATTTCTATTAAAATCCAATTTAAAGTTGTTTTTATGTAATAAACTGCTAATAATAATAATAATAATAATAATAACAATCTGACAACATTATAATATGTCCTACAGTGTAACGAACCACCTAAGCAAGCCTGTTTGACCCTGTTGACTGATCCTGGACTTGGACTTGGTTTAGTCTGGCCTGTCGTTCTTAACTGTTTTTAACTGTTCTGGCAAAGGATTCTGCATCCAGCTGCTATCCAGCATATGCATCCAGTACTGCCTCAGAGCAGCTATAGTTACACACTAAGCTAATCACTGAACATGATGTAGGACAATTGTCCTCTGGAAGCACTTTAGCAAGTACACCTCTTTCCTTGATCTCAGTGATATTTTCAGTAGAAGTCTAGAAATGTCCTTAAGTGTGTGTGTGTGTGTGTGTGTGTGTGTGTGTGTGTGTGTGTGTTACATACTAGTGCACAAACCCTACTTGGATACTTGAATTCCAATCATCGTGTCTCCTTCCTCCATGTGTGTTCGACTGTAAGGCCTGTAAGTGCATGAAAACGTAGTTGCCAGTGAAAGTACACCACCACTGTGTGCAGGATTACAGTGTTAGACGCAGTGTGCTGAACTGACCTCATATAAGGATCCACACTTAGGAAAACAGCTTCCAGGAGAACTTCTAAAACCAGGAAAACATAAATATACAGATTGATTTAACCATTGTTTTTATTTTTGTTAAATGTAGACTCTCTGATTAGACCTACAGCTCATCTTTTGCTATCTCTGGTTCAACAATTCAAATATCAAGTTCTGGGTAGATTCTAGTAAGTAAAGTGGAGCCACACTGTGGAGTGCCATAGTCGCTCAGGGTGTAAGTTTGAGAGTTGTTGTGTAAAGCCTAGGTTTTAAGACCCAGGCCTCGAGTCCTGGCAGTAGTATTTGTGTGTATTTATGACAATCCAGGATTGTAGAAAGCTGATTACCTGCAAAACATAGCCCCAAAACTAACAGAAATGTCAACTGACCAAGTGGAGTGATGGCTCAGCGGTTAAAGCACCAGGCTGTCGATAACCGGGTTGTGAGTTCAATTCCCGGGCTCGGCAAGCTGCCACTGTTGGGCCCTTGAGCAAGGCCCTTTACCCTCTCTGCTCTGGGTGTGTGTGTACTCACTGCCCCTAGTTCACTAGTGTGTGTGTGTTTACTACCGCAGATGGGTTAAATGCGGAGGACACATTTCGCTGTACAGTGACACAAATGTGCACCTTTAACCTCAGATATAAATAAATGAGATACAAAAATAAGGAGTGTGTCCCTCTGAAAGAAAAGCTGATCCCACAGCAGTGGTTCTGAAGGTCCAGGCAGTACTGTGTAACCTGCCAGTTTAGGGGCTGAGTTTGAGGCTTTGTAGTATTGAGGCTTGGCTAAACTAGTTGGAGTCATCTGAGGCACTGATCATCTAATCTCAGCATTTTATTCATGAGAATTAAAATATTTATTTTAATATTATTATATATTATTATTTATTTAAATAATATTATGATATTATTTCCCCCTTTTGTCCTTTTCTCTACATCGGTGGTCTCCTACCCTGCTCCTAAAGAACAACCTTCCCGCAAATTTGGGATACAACCCTTTTCTATCCCGATTACTTGTTCCCTTCAGAAGTCCTTGGTTGGCTGAAGTATTAGATCGGGCTGTTGGCAAAAAAAGTAGCTGCAGTAAAGTAGCTCTCCAGGAAGACCACTACTGTACAGCTTTACTGTCATTAAATAATTGAGAACTACAGACCTCCATCCTTGGGTTCTGGAAGCTCCTCTTGTTTTAGTTCAAAGTCACTCTCCTTGGGAAAACCCACAAAGTGCTGCTGGAGGGTCCAGAACTTAGAAAGAACCATTTTACTGGATTAGGGAGAAAGAGAGAGAGGGAAAGAGAGAGAGACACTAGTTCAGATCTGGGAACTGTCTAAACAGAAGCCAAAGCGTAGGCTGCAGCTGAGGCAGGGCAGGTCCCTGGCAGGACAGGTCCCTGGTAGGACAGGTCCCTGGTAAGACTCCTTCTTAGTAGAATATTGGTCACTCAAATGGGACAGTCTAAGGAGGCTGTGTGGTGACATCACTGGTAAGACATTACCTGTAAGACCCTCCACCATTTTCGTGGTGGTGTTTTTTACTTTGTCGCCCCCCAATATTGGATGTACGCAGAGAACTGTGGGTAACCGAGGGCTGGGAAGGATACATCAGTTGCGTCCTCTGAATGGCTCTGAGTGTGGGCTGCATTTCTAGGTTCTTTACTTTGGAACGGCCTTCTATAATGTAGCGGCCAGGAAATGCAGCCCACCTCGGCTGAACCCAAGTTTATGAACTCTAGAGTTCTCTAGAGTTTGACTTAGGTGCCCAACAAAGCTGCTGACCTCTGCAGCAGCCTTGGCTTTGGAGGTTATCTTGATCATCCATTACAAGATGAAATTGTAGCTTTTAATATTGCTTAATGTTTCTTAGGGTTTAAAAATAAGCGGGGACACAATCTGCTTTAATATTTATTAGTATTTGATATTGATATTTCGATATTTTAGCAGTATTTTACTCTACTCTTTACTTGTATGAGGCTGAAATGACAAATTAGACCTTCTAAAGCTGACCTTGACATTTTTCTGGTGGAATTAGTCCATCTCTTAACATTTGTCCAGCTGTGTTCTGTTCACAAAATTCTTAAAAGCTTAACATTGTAGCAGCAGTAAGATAACTGCAAGCTTTCTACTGGGCTTATTACAAACATACCACGCTAGGGCAGAGGTGTCATATCTTATCCACAAAGAGCCTGCAGGTTACAGCTACAACTCCAAACCAGCCAGAGCACACATTTACTTTTACATAGAAGGCCTTAAGCAGAAGCTCTTCTCCAGAGCGACTTACAGAAGTGCTTCACTGTTTACCCTTAGCAAGTTTGTACAGGCTAAGATACTACTATATACAAAAGTCAGCCCGGAGACCACAATACTCAATACACACTACACTTCACCCAAGTACTCTCAGAAGAGGTGGGTCTTCAGTCTGGGTTTGAAGACAGCGAGCTTTGGACTCTGCTGTTCGGACACCCAGGGGAAGTTCCTTTCCACCACTTCGGTGCAGGACAGAAAAAAGCCTAGACGCTCGTCTTCCATGGATCTTAAAGGATGGCGGGTCGAGCCGAGCCGTACTTGAAGCTGGAAGGGGTTTTGGTGAGGATCGGCTTGTGACCACTGCCATCAAGTACGGAGGGGCTGGTTCATTCTTAGCTTCGTGGGCCAGCGTCAGGGTTGTTAAAGGCAGTGAAGAGAACGCTGCAGAGGAGTTACATGGCTGAAGACGATCTGTACCCCCACATTCTGGATCAGTTGCAGGGGCCTGATGGTGCACAAAGGAAGACCAGCCAGAAGAGAGTTGCAGTAGTCGAGTCTTGAAATGACAAGAGACTGAACGAGCACCTGGGTGTACCTCAGTCTACTCCAGCGCTCCGGCCTGGAGTAGCAATGACAGAGATGCCGTTCTCCCAGTTACAGTCAGTGGAGCATCAGCATGATTCTCAAGCTGCTGTATTCAGGATCTCAGTCTCAATTCCTTATTGCTACATTAAAAATAACCTGTATTCCAGTTTTTGAAGTTGTTAGCATGTAATAAATCTAACAGGTTTGAATAGGTGATTCGCTTTATAGACACTCAGCATCCCAACCACTGCTACCACAGGACTCTCTGCAGCTAATACTACTGAATGGATCTGTTCTAGCAAGTCACATTCAAATGCACAGGAAACTTTACAAACTCAGAAACATCATCTTTTTAAAAATTAAAATTTTTTATCATTTCCCTTTTTAAAGATAAAGATATTTTCATACTTTAATATTACCATTAGCTGAAAAATATTGCTGGCCAAAGTCAGCTCAGGCCGCAAAATATTTGACCATCAAAAGCAGCAGGTCCTGTAACTCACCTTTTTTGATCCTGGTGGTCTACTCTGCCGAGTTCACAAGCCAGGAAGAGAAGCTGCTGTGTGTGTGTGTGTGTAAGGAACAAGTTTGATCCTGTAGTGGTATTCTGATTCAAAGTTTGATAGCCTTTGGGGAAAAGTGAGCTGTGTTGCAGTGAAGCAGCATTAAGTTGAAGTTACTGTTTACACCAAACCTAGTTTGGGCCATTCCCCACGCTGTGGCACTGCGTTACTATATAACAGAACACACACCGGGTTAAACTGACCCAAAATCACTGGGTCAGAAGAGTTACTCAAGTATTCAGTCATCTTTCCCAATCAGCATTTTTTCTAATCTCTTTTTTGAGGTGGGTTTGTTGTTGTTATTTTAACATTGTAGTGACACATTTTAAGCCCTTTTTACTTTTGAAATCCAGCATATGATTAAAATATTTCAGAAGATCAAACAGAAAAGGATGTACAGTACAGAAATGTCCAGAAATGTATACACTCAATACTATGGTGGGGTTCCTTTACCACAAAGTATTGCATGCTGTTATTAAAGCCCTGGTTGCTTTGTTTAGTGGCCTTCAGCTCATTTGTATTGTTGGGTCAGGCATTCCTTATCTTCCTTCAGGGTTTAGAGTTGGCTGGACAATCAAGCACAGTAATCTCATTGTCAGCACACCATTGGCACTGTGGGCAGGTGCGAAGTCTTGCTGGGAAAAGGAAATCGGGATCTCCATAAAGCTTGTCAGCAGATGGAAGCAAGAAGTGCTCTAAAATCTCTGGGTATTCGTCTGCATTGACTTGTTAAAACACAGTGGACCAACACCTGCAGAGGGCATGGCACCCTAATCCATCACAGGCTGTGGAAACTTACTATTGGTCTTCAGACAGCTTGGATTCTGTGTCTCTAGGACCTTGATTTCAGACTGATCATCTCAATGATCATCTATCTTAGTGAAATGTAATGAACTAAAATACTATTGTCCTGTGAGGAACAACTTACAGCACCCCCACATTTATTACTACTTCTGGTGCAGGTGCAGCACATCAGCTGCAGATGATTAGAAAGGGTTTTGGAGGAGCCTCAGATATTTAGTGTGGTTTGCTCCTGAAGTCTGTGATATTACCATGGAGAGGGATCTGGTAAGGGATTTAAACAGATCACAGTACAATTAGAAATCAGCCGCTCCACTCTCTGCTAAATCATTTACAAGTGCAACAACTGCCAACATGGCCAGGTCAGGCCGTCCTAGCAAGTCCATTCTAACAGCAGAAAGTCAAAGTACAGCATCTACCATCAGAAAGAGACCACACATGTTTGGGTTTCATGGGATGTGTGCAAGGAGCGCAGCATTTTCAAACAAGAACCTATATCAGCTGTGAAGCATGGGGGTGGAAATGTCATGGTTTGGGATTTCTTTTCTGCAGTAGGACCTGGAAAGCTCACCAACATCGAGTCCACTAGGAATTCTTTATTGTATCAGAGAGAGCTTGAGAAGAATGTGAGACCATCTGTCTTAAAACTAAAGCTGAAACGTCACACAGCTGAAAGACTTCTGCATGGAGGAATGGGACTAGTAGATCATTATAGTGAACACCTGAGAAGTTATTTCAGCCACAATAACTAGAGAGAGGGTGAAAATACCAGCTATTAGGCCACAGGTTGTTCTAAATGTTTCCTTTTTTATTCTTTACATGTTTTTATTTTTATTAAGTACATTTTACATATGATTTGACAATACATGACAACACATTTCTTCAGTTTTATTGGTTTAGTTATATTAACTTTATCCCTTTTATGGGGTTTGTCAACCTTTTCCACATAACTGTATACTGTTTGAATAGCAATTTACTCAAACTTGAAATTAAATATTCCAATAATTTGAAATACTGGATTTCTGCTTTCCATAAGCCATACTATTCAAATGTAAGACAGGCTTGAAATATGTCACTTTATGTGTAATGAATATACAATACATGGCCGTTGATCTTTTTGAATTACATTTTGGAGCTCTACTAGTATACGTTTTTTTTTCTGCACCCAAAGCAGCATGGATATTTTTTTATGGAAGTAAAATCAAACAAGGACATATTTGTGCCTCTCATAATTTATTAATCATGTATTTATTTATAGCTTATAGCATCAACCTAAAGGATATATTACAAAACATTTAATCAGACTAAAATTAAACAAAATCAGATAAATATAAACTCATAAATCTATTCATCAACAAGCAGCATTTTATAATGCCCCTGAAATCCTTCAGGGCAATCAGCAGATGAAGTAGATTGATTGAGGCCATTGAAACAATGCCATTTACAAAGGTGTTACCAAGTGTTTGTGCTACTGCAGGAACAATGCTCAGCAGCCCCTCAGCGTTCCAGCTCCCTCTTCAATGCAATACAGGCCAGTACCAAGAAAGCAGATGCTTCTGACAGGTCATTTAAAGAGGCACAGCTGTGCTGGACAGTTGATTTAGAAAGGCAAGGTGGGAATATATCATCCCATACCACGTAAACTGTAAACATGGTCTGACCCTATGTTAAAACGTAAGTAATTTGTTCTAGGAAATAAGTCACAGCCAATGTCATAGCATAGTAAGTCTCATAGCAAACATCAGCAGTCTTAAAGAGTACAGGTTAGCACACCCCTCCTCCGGGGCAATGTTGCATGTCTTTCAGCACGACTGGACATGCAGCACTGGCAGCCGTCTCAGCACACTTGGGGAAAACAATAAGTGTCTGACCTTGCTACAGATCCACAAAGATGCAGGGTTGCCAGATTGGATGGATGTTTTCGAGCCAAACAACTATTTAGAAAGCACCCGAAGGCACAAAAACCTGCCCAAAATATCAAACCAACTTAAAAAAAAAAGAAATATTCCACAACACCGTTCAAATGCAGCTTTACTTGAAAGACAAATGTACATTATAAAAAGTAAGCCTATTGCGGACGGAAGTGCAGACTTTCAGGGTTAATTCTGCTGCTTCTATCAGCAGTTACATTGTCATTAAACACCAGTGATCTGGATTCATTAGCAGCCCTTCCTGCTCATGCTGTAACAGTGCCTCCATCATGTTTGACAGATGATGTGGTATGCTTCGGATCATGAACCCTAGCTTTTCCGAAACAGTGAGCCTGACAACAACTGCTGTTAACTGTTAAACTGCTCTGAATCAGGAGAAGAAGCTGATTAGCTTCAGCTTGATTAGCAGGATAACAGTCTGCTCACTGGAGAACTAAACTGAAACCACTTATAAACGAAAATCAACTGCTGCTGAAAAGACAAAAGGCTGAATTTCAGGTTCTGTGTGTTTGGATCTGTAGTCACTCACTAAACTAGTCTTTGCTTAGCTAGCTCAGGTAGCTAGCGCTCAGATCCATCACATCCAGCTGCTGTTGATTGTATACTGTTGAGCTACCGACACAAGCGTTGTGACCATAAAAACTTGTGTCTGACAGAGTGAAGTCAAACGACTGGTGCTGGGAGTAACAGAATGGTGAAATGGCCGGCTATCTAGGCTTAGTGACGTTAGCTAGCAGGCAACACAGCACAGGCCGGTGTTCCAGCTAACTGAGGCTCAAATCACACAGGTTCATATCTGATATCTGAGAGCACAGTCAGAGTCGAGTAAACGGTCTTAGGAGTGTTTTTAGACGTTTTCAGGCACAGTTAGTAGACTGGTTCATCCAGGTTTGCTTGCTCTCCCTTTTAGCTAACTGGCAACTAAGTACCAAATTGTTGATTTTCTAACATTCTAATATTCTGGTGTATTTTCTTTTTCAGTCTAATGATGGCCTTCTTCACTTGCATCGTCATCTATTTGGACGGCATGCTCACTTGAATAGCTACCAAATACAAGGGGTGTCCCAATTCAGGGGCTGCATCCTTTACAGAACACGGCCGACACTGCCGTAGCCTCTAAAGGCTGCCAGACTGAGTAGGCCAAACCGAACTGAGATTTCCTGTTTGTGTTACAGCACTGCTGTTCCTGCCCTCACTGTCGCATCACATAACAAACTACTACTTTTGTAGTTTATCTGTAGTTTGGGTGTCCTTGATTGGAACATTATATGCATAAATATTCACAAAATTAAAACAAAATTCAAATTTCAGCAAATGTTTTTTTCAATGGCATGCAATGAATTTCGGGATATGTAGGCTGACGAAGGATCCACCCATCGGACCCTTCGTTACCATGGAAAAGAATCTAAACGGGACCAGCCTAGTTGCGCTACCGTGATGCAATCTACCATTAAATACAGCCTCCGAAGGATGCAGCCCCTGAACTGGGACACACTAACAAACTCAACACTGGTAATTTTGTCCCTACTTAGTCATGAAATATCAAGGGAACAGGTCAGGTACATCTGGCCACAAAACTGCCAAATGTTCCAACACTGTCAATTGTCCACAAAACAGTCAATCACTTTGAGCCTGGGAACATTTCGGAAACATGTAAGAAGTGACTGTAATTGGTAAACAGTTTAGCGACATGTTAGTTAAACCTCTTAAATAATAAAATGATAACTTGTCACTGCCTAAATATTTATTGACCTGATTGTATGTTAATTAATATATAACAAGTGATTGGGAACATTGCAACAAAAATATAGAATTTAATTAATTTCTTTTTTAAATTAGGAAGGTTGGTCAAGCGTTTTCCATTTGACCCATCTTATTTTTCCCTGGACAGAACTGAAAACAGCTCAATCTGGCAACGCTGCATATAAACTAGCTCAACTGACTTCTAGTTATGATAGAAGAGGAAAGAGAAGAGCCAGTTTCCAGTGAAAACATAGCCAGACGCATTGAGAAGCCAGTACTGCTGGATTTTCTCAGGTTTAATATCCAGTGGTGAGGCTCCAGTCTTCTTTGCTAAACAGTACTTTTTTAAATGAAATGGGTATTTATTGGGTAAATACTCCCCATTCATATATTGTGCTAAGCCTATATGATGAATTGTCTTATAACAGCCAAGTAGATAGAGTTTGTGCTCTATCCAATGCATGAAAAAGGATCTTAAGCCAATGAACAAGCTTTTGGAAAATGCCCTATAAGGACAAGACACTCACCAGCGTGTAAAAGACTCTTAATGGTAAGCTTTGGGTAGTTAAAGTGACTATACGGAGTATGTTGAGGGGGGTGGTTATGTGCTATTACTGCTGGATTTCAGGTTACTCAATATGCTTTTTGGTGCATCTGCTGTGGAGCCTGGATCTCTCCAGCCACCAAAGGCCTTCTCCAGGTACAGGGCAGTGGCCAGAGGGAGCCGGTCCTGCAGCTTCCCTGCCACAAGCTGTATTCCCATGGGCAAGCCCTCTGCGCTGAGTCCCAATGGACACTGGGTGACTGGCAGGCCTAAAATATTAAAGATCCCTGCAGGAGGAGAGAAAGACAGAGTGGGAAACTGACAGACAGAGCCATATTAAAGGTTTTAGTATGCCTAATACAAGAATAAGTAAGACATTAGAGGTATACTATATGGACAAAAGTATTGGGACACCTGCTCATGCACTGTTTCTTCCAAAAATATCCTGCTTTTGTTGGAGTAACTGTCTCTAATGTCCAGGGAAGAAGGCTTCCTACTACATTTTGGAGCATTGCTGTGAGGGTTTGGTTGCATTCAGCAACTATAGTGTTAGCAAGGACAGGAAGTTCACTGGATGGGTGGATCACCACCTTACCAGAGCTATTATGGTTCTTTCTAGAACCATTGCCTTTACTAAAGAAGAGTATACAGTGGCACGGTAACCTCTGGTCATAATGTCGTTACTATAAATATTAAAATGAGTAAAATATGATTGAACTGATCTTGATCTTCAAAAAAGTTAAAGACATTTCAAGCTAAATTAGTGTTTTATTTTTGTTTGTACTATTTTAGAGTTAAAAAGGAAAGGAGCACCATGCAAAAGTTTGGGCATCCCAAAAGAGTTTAGCTCTTAGACGACTTTTATCAAGGTCTCTTAGTTATTAGAGCTTATTAAAACGTACTAAAGCTATGGCTCATTCATAGGCACAGATATAAAAGACCAGGTGGTGCCAATTTCATAGCTTTATAAAAACTCTTAACTCCTCAAACCTGGTCCCAACACTCAGCAGCCATGGGCTCCTCTAAGTAGCTGCCTATCACACTGAATACTAAAATAACGAATGCCAACAAAGCATAAGAAGGATATAAGAAGATAGCAAAGCAGGAATGTCCTGAACCGATCCAGTGATTAGGTCCTTAGATTTGCTGTGGCATCCTCTAGGTGCATTCATAACAGAGGAGGAGGCTAATGCACAGACACTAGGGGATAAGTGTGGCAAGTAACAGGAACGGTGGAACCCAGAGTCTAACACAACCCTGATATAAGGGACTCATGCTCTAAAGAACAAGAATCCAGGGGCTCACCTGTGTAGGAGAAGTTGAAGGGGGTGAATAGTGGATGATGGTGCTTTGGGGCCAGTTGGGGGTGAGAGGGGTACAGTAGCACTCCATCTGTGCCCAGTAGTTCCTCCAGGTCCCGCTGCAGAGTCTCCTTCTGATGCAGGATAAACTGAGATGGCTGGGAGCTCTGAAATATCTCCACCAGGGCCAGACCTGAGAGACAGCGAGTGAGAAGTTGAGACAGAGGAGGACAGACTTGGTCACTACTTGACTTCAGTTCAATTTCAGACACTAAAACACACACACACACACACACACACACACACACACACACACACATACATACATACATATACATACATATACATATACATACAAATACATACACACCTATAGCAGCCACAGTGTGGGAGGACAGTCCCAGCATACATTTGAACAGCTCCCACACCGGCCAAACCTTCTTTCCTCCACCCATGAGCTCTGCAAATGAGGTAGGAGCCTGAAAGCCAAAAAATATATCAGTTTTCACTCACCTACATTTTTTATGAAGCACAGCCTAGAAGCAGCACAGTTTATTCATCTCCAATCTCCAGTATACCAACTGACTGGAGACCTGCAGTCTCAGCTGCCCCCAAAAACCTTCATCCCCTTTACCTCCCTTTTGTTTGTGCATATACACACAAATATGAGCCATGTTCATATTACCAAAATGGTTAGTTGAGGTTATTAGGAAGCATATCTAATAACACCGACCCGAACCACCACACCACACCACACCCCACCCAACCCCACCCTCACCGGGACAACTGAGTAGATCTGTCAGGACCAGCTGGTCTTATTTTATTGACACCCTCGCGTGAAACGTATACAAACACCCTAGCAGTACCTTTCCATCCTTGCCAGGCGCAGACATCATCGCTCCCCAGATCTGAAAGGAGTATTTGAGCTGAGGGATGCGTATTTCTTCCACTTTGACCCCGAGGTCAGCTTCCAGCTGTTGAACCACCTGAAATAAAAGAGCATAACACATTAAACAGCCATTCAACAGTTGGGAATCACTTTTCATACTAATAATTAATTTTTATTAATATTTATTATTAGTTATTTATTATTATCTTCTTCAGTGCTGACTGACATTAAATTAGACAAATGCTGTTTTAGGTTTTGTGTGCAATATTTAACATTTCTTCACAAAAGCAAAGCTTTTCTTCAAGGTTTAAGGATAAATAATATATTTTTATACAATAAATACAATAAATATGTATTTATGTAAATCATTTTTTGTATTTTTCAAAAATAAATTTTAAAGAAGCCCTCTTTACATTTAATATTTTATTTATGGTCATTAATTAGGTCATAAATACATTACAAATCATTAAAATCAGTTATAACATATTAATAAAAGGGCAACAGTTTTCTGTAGCTTTCCAAATAATGATAATGAGCTTTTATTAGTCAGAAAAGATCCCTCTGCATACATAAACAAATGAAGTGACTCAATATTGTTTACCTTCATTATATGAATATCTGCTAGAGCTGAGAGGATTAACACGGACTGTTACTGAGAAGGCAAAGTAAGCTTTCACAGCAAAATGTGAGATTTAACAGTAGAGATGAATATGGGCTCAGAATCTGGCAAGAGACAGACTGTTGCCCATACATGTGAGTTATAACTGCTTATTAATGATGTGTAAGGTGTTAATAACCAGTAATAACACATATTAAACCACATAATCTCCCTTTATAAGGGTCGTCTTATTTAAAGTGACACTAGTATTATCCTAATGTTAGTCATTTTAGAGCCCAGTTCAGGATTCTGCACTCTTAAAACACATATAGCATATCATTCTCAGTGGGTACTGGTCTTGGGCTGATAGCAGCGGAAACTGCTGGATTGAATATCTGAGAGGAGATTGAATGAATCTGATCCTGAAACAGCTTATTTACTATGTGTGCTGTGATGTTGCC
Source organism: Salminus brasiliensis (assembly GCF_030463535.1). Classification (NCBI taxonomy): domain Eukaryota; kingdom Metazoa; phylum Chordata; class Actinopteri; order Characiformes; family Bryconidae; genus Salminus; species Salminus brasiliensis. The sequence continues at coordinate 42,505,502 of NC_132881.1, forward strand.
TGCCGTGTGTTTGAGTATTCTGAGGATGACCTCCTTCGTTTAGATGCTCGTGTTTAGTGAACAGCTTTCATTTAAAACTTCTTTCAAATCTTTTTAAATACATTTCGGTTTGGTATCAGATCAGTATCGTTATGGGGAAATCATAATCATCAGTATCTCCAGTAGTGTACAAACCCTTTTCTGTGCCTGAATCAGTTGGGGGTCTACTGGGGAGAGTAGAGGTGATCCTCCATCATGGGGAACAGAGAAGAACCTGAGCTTCCGCAGGTCGACCTCAGCAGAGAGGGCTAATCTGCAGGGAGGGGAAATGTTTACTGACCATGCTGCCGTGTCAGCACCCAACGACTAACAATGAATCATTCATTCAGTTTGAACTGATTATTTTGGCATTTGGTATACAGTGTATATATATATATATCCTCATATAAATTATACATGATTCATCTAACTCGATAAAGACAATAAAAAAAAAACTAGAAAAAACAACAACTAGCTTTTCTTTGGATCTTCAAATTCGATAACAGTCCAATGATTATAATAATAATAATAATGACAATAATAATAATATTAATGTTGTTATTGCTGTTTAATCAGCCCAAAAATTATGCACTTGACTCACCTTTGAGATCAATGTTTACATTTACAGTATATTGTTCATGTTCTATATTATATAGAAATAATAAGGATATATATGAATATATGATATTTAATTTAATTCAGTAGCAGCAACAAAAATACCAGTTATTCAAAACAGCCCAATATCATTATTTTGGCCAACATATGACTGGATGCTTTTATAATACTAATAATACAAATACAACAACTACTACTACTACTACTACTACTAATAATAATAATACAAAATAATAAGAACAGTGATACATACAATATATATTTCCTGTTATTATTATTATTATTCAATCTGCCTAAAATGTACGCAAATGTACTGGTAATAAATCACAGAGTTCAGCTGAAACTATCTGCCGCACAGATCCCTGGTGAACGTCTGATGTGACTAATGTAAGAAGCTGTCTATTGAGTTACTTTTCTGCAGCAGGTCCTGCCATGATCCTAAGCAGGGGCAGTAGATCTCCAGCGTAGCGGCACATGGGCCCTGTACAGAGGAAGCCTGGCTGCTGCCCAGATGGTGGAGGATACTGTCCAGCATTGTTGACTATACCTGCCATGTCATACACGAACACACAGACACACCCACAGTGCTGCATATTACTGGGCGTACTTTAAGGGATATGCATTTTTTTTACTAGGGAATATTTGTATATCATACAAATACAGGCTCAGTGTGTGTATACAGTACATTCACGAGGTGCACATTTGTGACCTGATTCTTCTGACCTGATGTTGGCTTATGTCCAAATACGCCATTAAAGAAGCAAGGAATCCGAATGCTCCCCCCAATGTCTGATCCTACTCCAATTACAGAGGCACCACCACCTATTATACTTCCCTCTCCTCCTGAAAGAGAGAGAGACAGAGACAGATAGACATACGTCATACATTATATATACATATACAATGACATATATATATATATGTGTGTGTGTGTGTGTGTGTGTATGTGTGTGTGTGTGTCCTAACCAGAGCTGCCCCCTGCTATCCTCCCAAGGTTGTAGGGGTTCCTTGTGATGCCATATAGATGGTTGTGAGACTCCAGCCACATGCACAGCTCACTGCAGTTGGTCACGCCCAGAGGAATCGCCCCTGCCCTCTTCAAAAGAGCCACAGACGGGGCGTCAATCCCTGAAATCACTGCCTTTCTGCTCAGCAGTCCTGTAGAGTTGGGCATGCCTAATAAAAGTACAGAGACATTTTCTGATTATAATTCTTCAGTAATAAGCATATCATACATACAGGCTGCAGAGAGGGCACAGTACACACTAACGAACAGGCTTGTAGTCATGCTTACCCTGCAGGGCGAAAGCCTCTTTCACAGTGAAGGGCACTCCCAGTAGAGGGAGCCTGTCCTCCAACACATCCTCTCCTCCTGTCTCCTCCTCTATCAGTTTATCCACCTGCGCTGCCTCCTGAAGTGCTGCAGTAAACCTGAGAAAGAGAGACAGCAGGAGAAAGAGCGAGATAAGCTCATGAATAGAACCGACCACAGGTCTTCTACAGTGTAATGTGCCTGACTCACCTGTCCTTAACCAAAGCATTGATCAGTGGATTGACCTCCTGGATACGATCAATGTAGGCCTGAACCACCTCAACACTTGTTACCTAGGGTACATGGAGAACCTCAGTATTCATACGACAGACAGACTTAAAGAGGAAAAGTAGGATTTATTGTGCTGTTAGACGTGTTATTATGTGACTCTGTAGCTCATGTTCATGTCTGTCCCAGTAGAACCTCTCCCGACAATTCCCAGAACACATTTTGCAAATTGGAAATCCCTGTGGGAATCCCTGTGGTGCTCGACAAATCCACATACCATATTATTTAACATGTGATGACTAATGAACACTGCGTAAAACTAAAAGTAAAACTGCTCCTAAATGAAAGATTTTGAGGGTAGAAATTGAATTTACACTTAAATCTTCTTCCTTTAGTTTAATAATAATGACAAAAATAACAGGTTATTGGGCTATTGTCAGAAATATGTATGTATGCATTCCCTATAATGTGATTTCCTCTTGTTAAATTTAAATGTAAAATATTTAAAAAGGATTTTCAAATGCTAAATGCTATTTTATAGAATTGTTTTATGATTATACCTATGCTTATGTTTGTGTCTGTGCATGATCAATAAAAAGAAAAGGAAAAACAGGTACTAGCCTAGCCACATCAGGCTAATAACAATCAAGATAGCGTCAGTATAACTTCTTTAGGCCAGACTAAATGGATTCCAGAGACAAGGTTCACCCTTCAAACTGAGAAAATAAATATGGATATAATATGGATTATAAGGAAGCTCATTCCTGCCATCTAAAATAGAAAAAAAAGCATTAAGCATCTCATAATAATGACTTAGGTAAAGGTGCACCTTCACAATACCATTTATCACTGTGCTATGTACAGTGAAATGTGTACTACCCATCTGTGGTACACAGATGAACACACACACACATACTAGTGGACTAGGGGTAGTGAGCACATACACACTCCAGGGCCCAGGTAGCAAAAAGGGTGAAGGGCCTTGCTCAAGGGCCCAACAGAGGCAGCTTGCCGAGCCCGGGTATCGAACCCACAACCCTGTCATCAAATGCCTGGAGCTCTAACCACTGAGCCACCACTACCCCTATGTCAATATAATGAGAAATCATCTAAAACTAGATAACGTATCCCAAAACAATGACTTACTGTCTCAAAATAATGAGACATTGTCTCAAAATAGTTAAAAGCGCCCCAAAGGAATGACTTCTTGTATCTGGATCCTAGTGTCGGATCAGTGCATCCCTATTTATAACAGATGTAAGAGCTGTGTCTGTTCATTAGTCATTCCTATATTAACTTGAGGCAGACTTGTAGAGGATTCCAGGCCAAAACGCATAAAGGGAGGGGTGAGGTATATCATGGCCGACCCTTTGCTCTGACCCTGGCTTTCTACGCTGGCTTTCTAATATGCAAAGAGATGAATCTCACTGTACTGTACAGGTAGAAGGTGTACAAGTATAAAGACAAATATCACCTTAACCTAAAAGAAAAGTAAAGAGACATGTGCATAAATAAATGTTAAGCATTTATTAACTGATCAGGCTCTTTTCTTTCCTAAAACTGCCAACAGAGGCTAGAAACTGTCCCCACACATTAGACAAGCTGAGAATTACGACATAAGCCTTGAACAATAGCTGTTGTAGCTCAGCTGTCTTGGCCTCCACACACTCCCCAGCAGCCTGAGTTCAGTATAAACACGTGGACACCTGCCACCATCTTACACACTGATATTTCAGGCTCTCTAATCCGCAAATTCATGCTTCTGCGAAAACATGGGCATTGACTACATTTCCCATAATTCCCTACAGCATTTCACCTTGCAAGCCCGCATCTCTTCCTCAAACAGACCTGACAGGGAATACGGGGCTTCTGACAGCGCCCAAAACGAGCTTTACTAAGTGACAGTGACATTTTAGACATTTAGTACAGTAAAATAAAATTATAAATGAACGAGTTCAGCTGTTATGGCGTGTTTTCCCTGCTTACTTCTTTACGACGAATCTGCCGAGCGAGTTGGATGGCCGGAACTGTGAGCAGTGGATTAGTAATGGGTGGAAGTCGAGCCTCTTCGTCGTTTCCTCGTTGAGGTGCAAATATCTCAAAAATTGCAAAAAACACCCTCACAACAGCTCTCAGCAAAAGACCCAGAAGCCTCTCCAGCCGTGTCATGGCCATGGCGAGCAGATCACGACGACGGCGGATGCCCGGTTCAGCGGTGTGGCGCTATCACACCAAAAACACAACCCTTCACTGCCCCCATCATGCAACACGGTGTAACTTCACGAATAAAACGCACCTTATTACGACCTGGTGACATTTCTGCTCAACACCAGAAGTGGAAACACACTCATTACATTAACTAGAATCCATAGGAATACTTTTCACTATATGTCCAAAAGTATCCAGACACTCATCAAGTAGAGGCTCAGAAGGGTTGTCTGTATACTTTTGGCCACCTCTTCCAATTAGTGAATTCATTTGCACACACACAGGGTTTATATAATCAACATAGCAAGCATAGCATGACCAACAGCATATGACGCTCAGGAGCAGCTGCATATGAGCCTAAGGTCACCATACCCAAGGCCAGGGGTCAGCTAAAGGGATATGAAGCCCCTCAGGATTGAGCTGTGGAGCGCCATCAGATATCTTTGGGGTGAGTTAGAGAGGTGTCACCTGATCTCACTGATGCTCTTGTGGTTGAATGCAAGCAAATCCGTTAATCACAGCAATGTTCCAGAATCTAGTGGTAAGCCTTCCCAGAAGAGCAACTGTATCAAACAAGATTGCACATGGTGATTCACAATATGTCCAAATGTTTGTGGACACCCCTTCTAATGAATGCATTTAGGTACTTCAAGTTGCATCCATTGTTGACACAAATGTGCAAATGCACATAACAGCTTGTCTAGTCCCTGTAGAGAAGTACTACTGCCAATAGAATAGGACTCTCTAGAGCAGATAGACCTTTGAGATGAGGTGTGGTGATGATCATCCAACATCCTGACCTCACTAACACTTTTGTCACTGAACGCAATCAAATCCTCACAGCAATGCTGCTCCAAAACCTTCTTCTCTGGACAGTAGAGACAGTCACTCCAATAAAAGCTGGATACACTCTTATATAATACCCTTGATTTCAGAAAAAACAATGAATGAGCAGGTGTCCCAATACTTTTGTCCATATAGTTTATTTCTAATCAACACCTGTAGTGAATAGTAGCTCATTACATTCACTCGACTGAATCTAGACAAAAGTATCCAGACGCCCCTTTTCTTAATCATTTAGAAGGTTTGTCCGGATACTTTTGCCAACAGAATGGGACACTCTGAATCAGCTACACACGAACCCAAGGTCACCATGTCCAAGACCAAGGGTCGGCTAGAGGAGTATACAGCACCCTAGCATTGAGCTGTAGAGCGGTGGAACTGCATTGTCAGGAGTAATGGAGCTCGGTCCAGTATCACTGGGGTAATTTGGAGCAGTGTTTGGAGTGTGATTCATCAGTACCTGACCTCACTAATGCTGGATGCAATCAAAACCTCACTGCAGTTTTCCAACATCTATTGTAAAGCCCACCCAGAAGAGTAGAAGCTGTTACTGCTATTGTGGAGTCTGTGTGCCCACACTTTTGGGGAGATATTAGGTTGTAAAATTATTGAAAATGGGCCTGTATCCTACATTTGTCCTCATAATTAATTTTTCCATGACCATCTTCCAGCCTCTTTTCATATTGTAGAATTAAACAGACATTAATGCTTCTGTTACTGTAACTTTAAGACTGATGGATGAGCTCTGTGCTGATTGGCTGTCCTGTATTGTGCCTCATTCAAAAACCTCTCAGAGCTAAAACACTCCTAAGAACTGCAGTATAAGTGGGTGGGGCTAAACTGTGATAAGACGAATAGGTGATATGTAAATGAGTTGGTTCTTGTGAATTTAATCCCTTATATGGAAATTGAACAGGGTTTATATATATATATAATTATAATTATTAAATTATAATTATTAATTAATTAATAATTAATAAAAATGAATAATTTAATTAATTAATTAAAATATTATATATATATATATATATATATATATATATATATATATATATATATATATATAAGACATTTCATAAAACAAGGGTAATTCAGTTTTTTAAAAACTACAACGATCAGCCAAAATAATAAAACCACAGACAGGTCAAGTGCATAAATTGCTTATCTGGTTCCAGTATCACCTAGGCTGTCTAGGCTTAGGGTCTACATATTAGGCAGGAGGTGAACAGTCAGTTCTTGATGTGCTGGAAGCAGGAAAACTGGGTAAGCTTAAGAATCTTAACTGTGAGGGCTACACGACTGGGTCAGAGCATCTCCAGAACATCAGGCGGGTCTTGTGGGGTTTTTCTGGTATGCAGTGGTCAGTACCTGTGACCCAACCAGTGACACGGTCATGGGCACCCAAGGCTCATGTGATGTGATGTGATCCATGGAGGCCCCACCCCCACCAATTTACAGGTCTTAAAGGATCTACTGCTGATGACTTGGCGCCAGATACCACAGACAATAAACCTTCTTTATGGTCTTGTGGAGTCCATGCCTCAGTGGATCAGGGCTGTAGGTCGACATAGACACATTAGGCAAGTGGTTTTAATGTTATGGCTGATGGTAGACGCTGTGGTAGAGCTACCTGTAGATCCTGTGAGGACATTTTAGGATTGTTGGAGACTTCTTTATGCACTCTTGTGGTCTGCTGTTGGGCTGAACTTGCTAGACCCGGGCTGGCCTGGCCATGCTGGAGGTTGCATAAATGTTCTCCACTTGTAAATGATTTAGCAGACAGTGGAACGACTGATTTCTAATTGTTCTGAGATCTTTTTAACCCCCTTTCAACCTCCTCTGTCTCTACAAGCTTCTTTCTGAAGGCCTTAGAGAGCTCTTTGGATCTGGCTCCCAGACAGACTCCTCCAGAATCCTCTCTAACCATGTTCTGATCATCTGCAGCTGAGGTTCTGCACCTGATTCTCATTTTCTACATTTTAAGTAATAATAACTGTGGGAGGGTCCAAATAATATTTTATGGGGTGTCCTAATTTTATCACATCACTTAATAGTCACTTTAGAGAAACTGCAACTTTCTATTAAGAAAAGAAAAAGGAAAACATAATAATTGGGCATTTCAATAATGTTCACAAGAGGGCGATACTGAGCAGTTTAAGCATAAAATCAAATACTGGCAACTTCATCAGTGTACCCGAGGCTCATACCTTACTCAGAGACACTGTTTTATTGTAATTCTGAAGTAGAAACACTTTTAAAAGGAGGCTTTGCTCTGTTTTAGTTGATTAGTTACTGCAGTGCCTTCAATGATTTAAATATGATTGATTACAGTAAACGGATCATGAACATTTCACCTAACCTGGGTGCCAAATAATTGTGACTGACTGTAATTGTGACTTTTCCCCTGATATTTATTTGATAAAATTTTAATTATGGGCCTGGGGTTGATCAAGGGCTGCCATGGATGGTTCTAGGGGGCCACAAGTGGTTTTAAGGAGGGAAGGGGGGCAGTGCACCTGTGATAATAAGCTTGGCCCCCCTATGCCCCCCCCTAAATAAGGCATGATTGACCTCACCTTTGCAAACAAACAGCAACAAAGTAAAACCAATTTAGCTAAAGCACCAAGTTTCCCTCGCTGTGAGTTGTTGGTCTGTTTGTATGAAACATGAGAATCTATAAAATACAGAATATAATATAGTAAAATATGAGTGAAAACTGTTTACAATAATAACTATAATGTTAAATGATATTTAAACACTGATTTTGGTCTGTTATTGTCCACAGTGCACGATAAAGTGGCCCCTTGAACAGTTACTGGCCCCAGCTTGGGCATGCAGTAAACTCTAGACAAATAAAATAATAATAATAATAATAATAATAATAATAATAATAATAATAATGGCTTTATGGATTGAGATTTATTGTACCAGCTGTAAAACTTAAACCACCCTCCTAATATTGTGGAGGTCCTCCTTGTGCCAACAAAACACCTCCGAAGTATAAAGGCATGGACTCCACGGGACCTCTTCCTTAACACATAAGGCTAATTTTCATCTCCTGTCCCTCACAAGCTGATAATGCATGGTAAAAATGATGACTTCAGGATCATAAACACCCCTCCCACAGTTACTGGATGGAGCTCCTTCACTGCTCCACAGTCCAATTCTGGAGGGCTTTACCCCGATTAGACATACTATTAGCACCACCTGCCTAATACTGAGAAGGTCCCCTTTGTACTGCTAAAACAGATCTGACCATTGGAGACATGGACTCCACAAGACCTCTGATGGTGTCATGTGGTATCTGGCACCAAGCCGTTGGCAGCAGATCCTTTAAGTCCTGTAAGTTGTGAGGTGGGGTCTCAACGGGTCATATCAGTCAGCCTTGGGCACCCATGACCCCATCTCCGCTTCACTGGTTGTCCTGGTTGTCTTCCTTGGAGCACTTTTGGTAGGTACTGGCCACATGGCTCAGGTCTTCAAGAACTGAACTGACTGTTCATTTGCTTCCAGTGGTTTTAATGTTATGGCCAATCAGTGTATATTCATTTGAAAGAAGTAGTTATCACTTATTTTCATATAGAAATCAACAGAATGTCAAAAATCATGGTCTAAGCGTTTGCCAGCAACTGTAGTAAAATTAATCATAGGTTTACGTTTTCAGCACAACCTGGTCACATAATCCAACAATCATGAGGTGACATCATTCCTAAATTTCATGTTATGGTGCAAGGTATGAGCTCAGGCTCTGGGTGACGTCACTACAACTGAAGCACAAACCAACACATGACCCAGGTGAGGTGAGATGTTCTCTATCCGTTGTATCATATTAAAATTCTTAAAGATTTTTAGGAATTAAGCTTTTAGTGGCCACAAGATATATGTATATATGTATATTAAAACCATATGATAATATATTCAAGCCACAAGATACTATATTAAAGCTACAAGATCATATATTGCAGGTATAGATTCCATGAGATAATCTATTAAAGTGTAGATATGATTCCTCTAGATAACAAATAAAGCAATGAGAAGATACATTGAGGCCACTAGATAATATATTCAAACCACAAAATAATATATTGAAGCCACAAGATATGTTGAAGTTACAAGTTAATACATTGCAGCCATGAGATAATCTATAGAAGTGTAGACATGAGGCCTCTAGATAACAAATAAAGTCATGAGAAGATATATTGAGGCCACAAGATAATATATTGAAGCCAAAAGATATCATATATTTAAAGCTACAAGATAATATATTGAAGCCACAAGATAATATATTAAAGCCACAAGATAATATCTTGTAGCCACAAGATAATATATTGAAGCTACAGGATAATATCTTGAAGCCACAAGATAATATATTGAAGCTAAAAGATAATATATTGAAGCTACAAGATAATATATTGAAGCTACAGGATAATATCTTGAAGCCACAAGATAATATATTAAAGCTATAAGATAATATATTGAAGCCACAAGATAATATCTTGACGCTACAAGATAATATATTGAAGCTATAAGATAATATATTGAAGCTAAAAGATAATATCTTGAAGCTAAAAGATAATATATTGAAGCCACAAGATAATATCTTGTAGCCACAAGATAATATATTGAAGCTACAGGATAATATATTGAAGCTAAAAGATAATATATTGAAGCCACAAGATAATATCTTGTAGCCACAAGATAATATATTGAAGCTACAGGATAATATATTGAAGCCACAAGATAATATCTTGTAGCCACAAGATAATATATTGAAGCTACAGGATAATATATTGAAGCCACAAGATAATATCTTGTAGCCACAAGATAATATATTGAAGCCACAGGATAATATCTTGAAGCCACAAGATAATATATTGAAGCCACAAGATAATATCTTGAAGCCACAAGATAATATCTTGACCCTACAAGATAATATATTGAAGCTATAAGATATCTTAAATCCACAAGATAATATATTGAAGCTACAAGATAATATATTGAAGCTACAAGATAATATATTGAAGCTAAAAGATAATACTTTGCAGCCATGAGATAATCTTAAGAAGTGTAGACAAGAGGCCTCTAGATAACATATTAAAGCCATTAGAAGATATATTGAGGCCACTAGATAATATATTGAGGCCACTAGATAATATATTGAAGCGCAGAGATAATATGTTGAGGCAACTAAAGCAGCAGAACCCAGAAAGCCAGAAACTGTAAATGTAGCATTTAATGTTTTAATGTTAGCATTTCCTTCTGCCGAATTAAAGTTCCCCAACAATGCTGTTATTTCACCATTATACTTCTCAACCAATCAGCTGGCGTGGCCGGAACTAACCGTGATATCAAAGACTGTATATTGAGACCGAATAATAATACACAATCTCATCAGATTGAGTTTCTAGTGATATCTGTTTTGGCCTCAGTATTTTATTCTGTGGCCAGTAGAAATCTAATTTATAGCCCTGATCTATTATCTTGTGGCCATGTCTTAATAAAAACAGGCCTCATACTTCGTCCCTGGCAGTGCCTTTAATAATTCATATACGATGTAATGGGATGTGGGTGGATGGGGAGCATCTCACCTTACCTGGGTAATGTGTTGGGTTGTGCCTCAGCTGTGGTGATGTCACCCCTCGTGGTGAAGCCCCCACTCAGTCCCAGCACCATAACATGAAATTTAGGAATGATGTCATCTCATGGGTGAGATTAGTGCGACCAGGGTGGGCAGAACACGTAACCCTATAAGTTCTAAGTCAACTACAGCCGTATGCAAAGGTTTGGACACCCCTGGTCTTTGCAAACAGCATCTTATTGCCTCAACATATCATAGTGTGGCCTCAAGATATGATTTTCTGGCCTTAAGATAATATATAAAAGCCATGAGATATATGTTATATTGAGGTCACAATATAATATATTAAGATAATCTATTGATCAAATAATATATATGTAATAATAATATATTTTGGATAATATATATATATATAAATCTATAGCCTCAAAACATTGTATAGCATCTGTATAGATATTAATTAATACATCCTGGTTATTTATATTTATCAATATATATAATAATATGCACCCCTGGTTATAGTAGGTGCTTTTTTTTGGGGGGGGGGGGGGGGGGTTGGACGCAGCCCACGTAAAAAGTGTAAATGTGTCACAGCGCTCAGTGCGCATGCGCGCCACTCAGACCCCGCCTCGGTTCTTCTCCAATGGGAGCGCACAGCCTCCGAGCGGCCGGAGCGTTTGACCGAGACAAAACGACACAACCGAGGACGGCCGTGACCGAGAAGAAGGCGACCGGGGCGGAGTGATTAGCCGCAGCCCCGCTGATTAGAGCCTCGCGCCTGTGGAGCCAACGGTGCGCGCCCGATAACCAAGACCCGGTAAGAGGACCGAGCCGCGCGCAGAGCAGCCTGGTTAAACCCCCTACACCGGTGCAGGGTAATGGCTGCATGCGCTGCGTGTGCGCTGTTTCAGCTCGTCTGGAGTCAGATGCGTGCTTAGGACTCGTGCATTGCATTTCTGCCCGTGGGTGAAGACAGCAGGGTGGCCTTTAGACCTGCATCCTGGGCCTGTTTAGCCTCGCTGTAGCTGTAGGTGTAGGTGTAAGTGTAGGTGTAAGCAGCTCTGTCTCTAGTCTATAATCTTGTAGTCCTTGCAAGATGCACACTGGCAGATGGAGCGACGACGTGCCTCTCTCACCTTGCTGGCGAAAAACTGAGCTGGGGTCGAATTTTCCGTTCCACCTTAAATCCGGCCAGAATGAATGGAGTTGATGCAGCATTTAAGGTGGAACGGAACATTTTAGTAACCAAAAATGGCAAAAGTTGGTGCGTTATTGTGCATTATTAGTGCATCGTTATTGGGATGTTATTATTACAAATGTTGGCCCTTTTGCATGCTGGTTGCAGCCCCCATGCAGGGCATTGGTTTAATGCAAATGGGGTCTTCTAGTGATACCTGTACTACAGTGCTACTGTACTGCATGTTTAATAGGGCTGTAAGGATGTAGGGGTGAGTGATATGATATAAAATTCAAACATCATAATATAATTTTTTAATCTATTCAAATACGATGCCATGATTTATTCATTATTTATTAAAACAATACATTAATTACATTAATTACTCTTTATTGTGCATTATTAATGCGTCATCATCATCGTCATTAATGTCATTGTGGAGATGATGCCCCCTTTGCATGCTGGTTGCAACCCCCCCTGAAGGGCACTATAGCATGATTGCACGTTGAAGTGCCTGTTGTCTTGTTTATCGTCTCTTTGCAGAAAGAGAGGAGAGAAAGGTTACCACAGCGGCATGTGAGGCCTCAGCTGCTGGGCAGAAGTTGTAGGCTCGACCCGTGCGCAACTGTTGGCTGTGGGATGCGTAGGTGCCTGCCCTGCTTCTCTCCTGACCCGATCCCCCACAACCCAAGGTTGTTGGCCATCGAAGGCGCCATGGGGTGTACTCCCACCGGGATTTCATTTTGACCAACGCTGCTCCTTACATGCTCACCATGGACCACCAAGAGGAGCCTGGCCAGGAGGTGTGGGAACCCCCACCTCATGGCCTTCATGGGCCCAACCGGGTTAGGCCTTCCTCGTACCGGGCCCTGCGGAGTGCCGTGTCCAGCTTGGCACGTATCGACGACTTCTTCTGCGAAAAGATCGGCTCTGGCTTCTTCTCTGAGGTTTTTAAGGTAAGGTCATCTTCAGGTCAGCTAGTTATCTGTGCGCTGGTTAAAGCTCAGCTTACTTGGTTTGCTTCAGTTTAGAAATGGTTCCTACGTTTCTGGCTCTTATTCAGACTGACTTATTTTTGGATCATGTTACCGAACGCAGGTAGGAAATGAGGAGTTTTTAGAAGAAGACACTGGCAGCGCCTTGCTTGGAGGCCATAGAGCTGTTTTTTTGTGAAGCAGGACAGAAGGCCTCACTGGTGTTGATACGTGATTCAAAAGGGTGCAATTGATTTACTAAACAATGACCCTATGCATGCCTAAGACGAGCTCAAGGCAAGGGTACGAAACACAACAGGCTTCCTAATGACTGGTGCCTTTCAGGTCCCAGGACAAACACCTGCCCGTTTGCACGGAACATTTGATTATCCATGCTTGGATGCTATACATCCCTAACACGGGATACACCAATATGGGAATTGTGGGTTGATGCCTATAATGGTTAAATCATATGTCCAAATGTTTGTGGACACCATTTCTAATGAATGCATTCAGCTGTGTTGCTAGGTTGCATCCATCGATGACAAAGATGTGCAAATGCATGCACACACAGATAGTCCTAGTCCCTATAGAGAACTACTGCCCATAGAATAGGACTCTCTGGAGTAGATAAGCTTGAACCCATTGGCACCATGCTGCCTAATGCTACGTGTGGGCTAGGGGGGTATAAAGCCCCCCAGCACTGAGCTGTGGAGCAGTGGAAGAACTGTGTTTTCTGGAGTGATGGTTGGTAATTGTTCCAGTTCTTCTGGGATGAGTTGAGGAGTCAAGGATGAGGTGGAATGGTGATCAGCCAACACCTTGACCTTAACGCTGCTCTTGTTGCTGAGTGCAATCACATCCTCACAGCAATGCTCCTCTAGGATCTAGCCTTCTTCCCTGGACAGTAGGGACAGTTACTCCAGCAAACAGGGTAAGCTCTTATTAATGTCATTGATTTCAGAAGAAACAAGGAATGAGCAGGTGTCCGAATACTTTGTTTATACACCTGTCTGATGCTGCATGATGTGATTTCAGTATCATCTAGCTTCTCATACATCACTGTGTGTGTGTGTGTGTGTGTGTGTGTGTGTGTGTGTGTGTGTGTGTGTGTGTGTGTGTGTATGTGTGCATGTGCTGGTTGTATTTAGTCTTACACCAGTGTTTGTGCTTAGTGGTAGGAGAGGTCAGCCCCACTCATCGCCGTAATCAGATTAGGTCCCAGGCCTAAGCAGACAGACCCATCACCCGAGTTGGTGTGTGTGTGTGTGTGTGTGTGTGTGTGTGTGTGTGTGTGTGTGTGTGTGTGTGTGTGTGTGTGTGTGTGTGCGCAGGCGTAAGGGTGTGTGTGTTCATAAGTGTTTGTATGTGTATGTCGTTCAACTCTGGTTTTTCCTCACTTACTTGCCAATCATATATCTCCGTCATGCAAAAAGCTCATATCTCCAAGAGGTTGGCAGCTATACAGTAGAAGTCAATGTAAAAAGATTCCGTTCCAAGTCATTGTGGGGCATTTCTATTGGTCCATTTATCATGAGATATGGGACAATGTGAAAGACAAGTGCCAGATTAACATTATGTTAAAAAGTGGAAAATGGCAAAAATGTTGCTCTAGCTTTAGTTCCCTGTGAACATTAGAACGAAAAGCTGCGTATCTGGGTGGTATGTTTTTATTTTCTCAATAAAACACTAATATTCATAGTTCTCCATCACTGTGTTCATTATCAGAACATCAGCAAAGTTCTCCTCATGGAGTCTAGTGTTATTTAGAGTTCTCCTCAGATCAACACCTGGTTTGGTGGTAAATCAGGGCTTAATGATGGTAAATCAGGTGAGCTGCTGCTGCTGCTGCTGCTGCTGATGGAGTTGAACACATCCTCCACGCTGTGCTGGCTGGACTGGGGGGCGTCCAGGAGAAACCTGGAGGATCCGAGCTCTGTCCTTCAGACTAGCTCACCGACAAGATCTCACTACTTTCTTTCTTCAGAAAGAATTTCTGGCTATCCTGCCACTGAAAATGTCCCTTACTGCTGTTGTCCATCCTCCCTTCTCATCAGCGAGTGTCGGGTTGGGTTGGCGTAAATCTAGCATAAATTCCGATCCGGCAGTTCTGGCTGAATCACTTTGCTGCATATCTGATATGTATCGGATTTCGGTAACAAATATGATAGTGGCCCAAATCAGAACGGAACATATCCGATTCTGTCTGTTTTTACAGTTCACACTTCCACACTGGCAACACATCTGTGTCACATCTGTAAAAGATCATGAACGTAGCCTTAGGAAGTGATTTACTCTCTCAAGTTAATACGTGATCATTAATCATATTGATCATTCTGGTTAATGCCTCCCTTTGACCACACACACACCTCTCTCCATAAATACCTTCTTCAGTTCATTCATGTAATGTAATTCAGTAATGATTAACCTGCGCTACAGGCACTCCTCTCTGAGCTTTCTAAGGCTCCAGTACAGTGTTCTACCTCATGTCCACCGTGCATTTCCCTTTCTTTGTTTGAAACTGTCGTATTTGACGGTGGGCAAACACTGAATGACGCCCTGCTTGTTTGCTCATGATATGAGGCTTGCTGAGTCACTCCAGCGGTCCTGACCTGGCACCAGGTGAACAAGTCTAAAGCTGCCTTAGTTGGAGAACTGTAGGTTCTGTCCCAGAGAACTGAAAAGTATGGTTACGTAAATGTGGTAGTTGTACTGTAGGTTTACTGTAACTGGGAAAAGGAAAGGTGCTTTAAATGTTTTAATTGGTAAAGAACCTTTAGATCTAGTGAAGGTTATTCTAAACCTTTAAAAGGTTCTTCACATTTATGGTTCTCGGTTCTTTGTGGAATCAAAAGTGGTTCCTCTATGTCATCACTCAAAGAACCCAATGATCATCAAGTGAAGGTTCTTTATATCTCTAACAGGGTTGACACACACACAGTAAGCAAACATGTTATGGAACTAAAAGTGGTTGTTCCTCTATAGCATTGCTCAAAGAACGCCTTGTAGAACACCGTGTTTGGTAAAGATGTGCTAATATGAAGAACCATTAAACTGGTAAAGAACCGTAACATCAAGTTGAAGGTTCTTCACCCTCCCACATCTCGATTACAAACATGGTTTCTTGTGGAACCTAAAGTACTTTCTTTTATGGAATCGCTTAAAGAACCCTTTGTAGCACCATTTTTGGCTCCATAAAGAACCATGTAGGTGTTAAATAGGAACCTTCTGCACGGTTCTTCATACTCTCATGTGCTTCTTTAGGGTTAAAAAGTGGTTGTTCTGTCGTATCACTCAAAGAACCATGTGTAGCTCTTTTTATCTTTAAGAGCGTGGTGGAGAACACCAGGTGACGTAAATCCGGCTGCTCAAGTTCATTGATCACAGTGGGATCAGTAAGGCTGTGTAAGCTGAGGAGAAACTATTTGATTGATCAGATTTGAGGATTTGTCGTCACTCCAGGCTGAAGTAATATTGATCAGAGTATTAATCAGGGGTGTAATTTTCCACTTCAGCGTTGATGTCTTTGGTAGCAGGAATACTAAATCGGATTTCGAGCTCTTGAGGTTGACCTCTAATCGGGTAGTTCTGCATGTGCCGTTTTGCTTCTGGCGCTCTCACCATGCGGGGCTGCGTCTCTCTCCAGGATGAATTGTTCTCTATGATATATTTATACTGTTTAAACAGGAGCGCTGCCAGAGTTGCAGATCATTTGCCTACACGAATGGCAGTCTGTGGGGAATTGGGTCAATATAAAAAGTGCAGAATGAGAATTGATTGTTTGCAGGAGAGGGAATAAATCACACCGGGACTGAAGTGTGCTTTTTAGGAATTCTGTATGGGAACTGCTTTCAGTTAGGAGTCAGATGGTGTTGCACTCAGCACCTTATGCTGAGAGTATGACCTCTGAAACTGGACTATAGCCAGTAACCCTGATAAAGCTGTAGCCTTTGTTCTGTCTGCTTGAGGCTTGTTCAGGCCTGATGTTAACACGTGTCATGGGTGATGTGTTCAAGGTCACGCCAAGGTCTAAACCAGAGTTCATGGTTTGCTTACATTGAATATGTGGGACGCTGCAGTCACCAACGTGGGTTGCATTTCCCTATGCTTTGATTGGTTTGTAGAGGGGCTTGTGGCTCACGCCGTCGTGTTGTCAGTTCGGGAGATCCCCTTTCCTGAATAAAATTAATAAACGGATTAATCTGATTCTACCATACTGCTAATATGACGAATTTACGTAATATCAGCAGCACCGACCTCAAGCACAGAACTAGAAACCAGTTCAGATTCATCAAATGAAGCTGGACCAAGTTTTGGCTGGTTTTGGACCAGCCTGTGGTCTGAGGCACCTTTCACACCTGCCGTTTTGGTTGGGACCAAACAACATGGGTTTGAAAGCACCCCTCAGACTTGGTACATGATATGGGCAAAAGTATTGGGACACCTGTTCATTCATTGTTGTTGGGTATTAAAAGCGACCTGGCCGTTAGTGAGGCCCACCTCATCCAAAAAGTATTGAATGGAGAACCATCAGTCCAGAGAATACTGTTCCACTGCTCCACAGCTCAGTGCTGGGGGGCTTTATACCCCTCTAGCCCACACCTGGCATTAGGCAGCATGGTGCCGAAAGGTTCATGTTCATTTGATCCAGAGAGTCTTATTCTGGGGTGTGTGTGTGTGTGTGTGTGTGTGTGTGTGTGTGTGTGTGTGTGTGTGTGTGTGTGTGTCTTGCTACTCTACTCAGACACTTTAAATAACGAGCCTTTAATTACTGAAAAACCCTCAGTCTTCACCTTCAGAAGCATTGTGTTCATCTGGTGTCACATCGCATTGTGAAGCTTAAAGCATCCTCCAGAACAGTGATGGAGGACCAAAGCAGCGGCATCATCACAGCAGAAAGGAAGGGTTGGAGCTTCATTCTTCGGCTCCTCCCCCTTTGTTTATAGGTCACATTAGAAATCCATATAATCTAAATCTGAACATGGACCCAGACGGGCTGACCACACAGACAGCGAGAGGCTGCTGGAGTAAATGTATTCAGCTTCCTTCCTGCAGCCATTTAAATCTAAGCTCAAGTGGTCTCTGGGGACACATGGAAATGGCAGGTGTAAACAGCTTTGTCTCACTGTCTACTTCAGTGTCTCTGATTGCTGACGAATGCTGTTAATACCATGTGAACAGTCCTGTGTGGACGTCAGAGCATCCTTCATGCATTTCATTTCCAGTAAAAACAGCAGTAAAAGTATTTAATATCTCCAACGGATACAGCATAATCACCCTGTGTTCTCCTGCTACTCATTTTCACTTCTTTCCCGTCCTTTTTCTTCTTCTGGTGTAGAACAGTCGCCGATAGTCTGCCTCAACGTCTTGTAATTGGTCTGAAAGGCTGAACCACCCAGAAAAAGATCATGGATCAGTTTGATCCGACTGAGACCACTTCTTTTAGTTGGACCAAATTTGGGCTTTGGTTTTGATATTTGCTTTGGATCCAGACCGTGCTCACTCCTGCTGTTTTGGTTTAAAGGTCAGAAATCTGAAGGTCCGAAGCGAACTAGTTAGGTGTGAAACATAAGTAATTAACAGAGAATGACACCGAAGCCTCGACTTTTTAATCTAATAGAGCTCCACCCTTTCAGTGGTTCTGAAGAAGTCTTCAGGGAGGTTTTTCCACACCTTCAGGGTTCAGTGTCGCGCATGGCCCACACTACAGGATTAAAAAGAAAAACGAGAGACCCCCGGCATTTTTCTGTCCTTGGTTGATGTTAGTCATCAAAGTCCCCACACTGCACGATCTGCCCTGAATGAAACGTCATACTGAGATTCTGTCTACTAAAGATTCCAGCTGTCAGCTGTAAACATCAAACCCTTGTGTGAATTACATGCAGACTTTTGCATTGCACAGAAAGGAAAGGGTGTAGACACCTGGTATATCCATGTATTTAAAAGCTGTTTGTCTGGGCAGTAAAAATGAATTTGCTCAAAAACGGATAAATAACGGATAAATAAATGGAAGTAGTTAAAAACCCGTAGTAACTTTTTTTTGTGTGTGTGTGTGTGTGTGTGTGTGTGTGTGTTACTTTTCTTAATAAAGCCCTGTATTACATGCATGTTTGTCATCCTACCTGCTTTGGTTAAAATGGGGTGTGCCCGTGGTGGGCTTGGAGAAAGCCATGCTATATCTGGGAGCATTGAGGAGGGATCAGCTACCTCTGTACTCTGTCCAAAGATCTCAAATATCAGTCGGAAAAGTTTGCTCCGGCTCAGCTCTCATTGGTTGACTGTATTTACAAGCTACACGGTCTCCGTTAATGACTTGAGTGATGTAGGCTCAAACCCCAGAGACTGGAGAATCGACTCAGACTGGTGTTAAGTGGTCCGTGAACATTTCCGCCTGTTTCATTTGATCAGTGTGCGCCTGATCAGCTTTTTTGATCAGACCCACATGCTCTCAGACCCACAGTGTGGAGCTGGGCTGTTGGGGAGGATAGAAGCTTTAGTGGTGTTTTCTGAAGCTGAAGCAGGAGGGGAACTTAAGTTTCTCCCCTCTCAAAGATGATGGCACTGTTTATCTGATGAGGGAGGGAGGGGGGGTGTTGATCTAGCAGGGTTCTCATGGTTGTTGGCATCTCATGTTCTCTGTAAGTTTTAATAATTTACGCACATATGTGCTTTATCATTTTGCTTATTTTGGGTTTGTCTCTTCCTCTTCCTTTTGCTTCTTACTAATGTAGGTCATTTCTCATGTCTCTGATTATGATGATTAGTAGAAATGGTAGAAATCACTTTTTTGCTATATGGTTGCTAGGGGTTTACACAGGTGGTTGCTAGGTGGTTGCTGTACAATTTTTGGTAGTTCCTAGGTGGTTGCTATGGTATCCCAGATGGTATTGCTAGGGTCTTGTCAAGTGGTTGCTGTGATGCCCCATGTGGTTGGTTGGTTGGTTGGTTGGTTGGTTGAACTAGTGTTTTTGTATCATCATGGCTTTTGAGTGGTGCATCAATACCCCCCATAAATTCCTATGGGTGAAAAAAAAAAACCCAAAAACATAAAGGTGAACAATATGGAGTAGGAATGCACCAATGCAGCTTTTTCAGTTCCGATATCAAAACATATACATAAACTTTGCATATCGGTCAATACCTGATCCAATCGATACCATTGCTGAGTTAGTGTGGAAGAGACTTAAGGTATCAGGTTTGACGCACATCACTGTACTAACTTTGTAAAAGAAAATATAACAAATTACACATAGCAATTTAGTACATTTATTAAAATAAATCAAATCATCAGCCGAGACTAATAATATAGTAGCTTCACTTTGTCAAAAACACAATAATTGGTCTTATTTTAAATATTTAGTGTAAACAGTAATTCAAAATAAAATCTAGCAGCTGAACCTGAGAATAAATAAGTAACTTGGCCAAACATACAAGCAGTGATCAAGAATTGCAAACATGTAAACATTTAGTCTCACATCAACCGATTAAAGTAAAAGGATCAGTTCCATAGATCGTCAAGATTATCCAATACCCGATTCAGCTAATTCTGTTCATATTGGGACCGAGATCCGATCCTAACATCGGATCGGTGCATCCCTAGTATGGAGTATGTTGAGTTATGCATAATAATAATAGTAATAAAAATAATTATAAGAAATATCTGATAACCTAGTTGCACAATGCTTTACAAAATGCACCTCTAATAATGAATATTAATAATGAAATGTTTTTGCAGTGCTTTTCCCCAAATGCAAATGGTAATTTCCTCTACTAGTCCCACATAAACCTATTGGAAGCCTTCCTAATGCCAGGCGTGGACTAGTGTAAACCCCCCCCCAAACCATTGAGCAGTGGAGCTGTGCTCTGTGGAATGATTGGGCTCCATCCAATGCATTTTGGGTTCAATTGGGGTTAAGGGGAACTGGTGGGCATCTAAACTCTTGTTAGAGCCTGTTACTCCAGCAAAAGAAAGGATTAGCTTATATATATACCCTTGATTTCAAAGGAAACAATGAAGGAGCTGGTGTCCCAATACGTTTGTCATTAGTGTATATCCTGAGAAAGACATAGATGTAAGACATAGACGGGGGGCTGAAATGTGCACAGATGGCAGAATTCACAGTACACTGCAGGTCCAGCCTGAGCAGCAACTCTGATGCCTTTTGAAAGACTGCTGCTTTTATTTACAGAGACAGACAGGCTGCATCCGCTTGACTGACGGCCACATTGCTGCTCATCGGGCTCCGTGTGTACATGCTGAGCAGCCGACAGGCCTGTATTGGGAGTGTGTGTGTGTGTGTGTGTGTGTGTGTGTGTGTGTGTGTGTGTGTGTGTGTGTGTGTGTGTGTGTGTGTGTGTGTGAGTGATGTCATTGTGACGGTGCCCCGGATTCCGGCAGGTCAGGTGGGATAATGGGAATCCAGAAAGCCTATTAGCGCTGAGCAGCCACTAATACCCCCCACACTGTACTGCCTCTGTATGCTCTCTCTTTCTCAAACGAGCGTCAGCCTCTTAATATCTTTGCTATTCTCAATTTTTTTTTTTATGAATTCACTCATTTTGTTCACATGCACTCACACACACGCGCTCGCACACACCATTACCCCACTGACACCTAAACCTAGAAACCTACAGAACCTGCAGAGCGTCGCTGTCGTCAGGGCTTTGCTTGTTCAAATAACTCCTCCAGACTCTCTTCCTCCTCCCTTCTCATCCAGTCCATTTCTGTCATATCTCCATCCCTTCCTCCCTCTATCCATCTTCAATCCCCATGCTAACACAGACTAATGCATGTTTTTACCAGCGCTCTTGCCAGCTTGTTGCTTGGCAGTAGGATCTACAGCACACACACACACACAGAGATCTGATTATAGATATGTAGCTGAGTGGAGGTCATGCACACGGAGTGCCATGACCCATCAGCTTTCACTGCACTGCAGTGCCAGCCGTGGAGATTATAGAGGGCCTGCAAAGCAGGACTACACCTGTAATCAGGCGCACTTTTGTCAAGTGTGCACATGTGGGGCGAACAAACATTGGGGATTTAGAGTGGCGGCCTACATTTGCCTGGAACATTTAATGGTTTATTGGGGGTTATTTATTCCCAATAATCTGAAAAATGTAGTTCTCCATCCAAAATTGGGATCGCGGCTGATTTATTATATCCACTGTATGTCCAAATGTTTGTGGACACCCCCTTTGCACTCAGCTAATTTAAGTTGCACCCATTTCTGACAGATGTGCACATGCATGCACGCACACAGCTTGCCTAGACTCTGTGGAGTAAAAGTATTGAAAATAGAATAGGACTCACTGGAGTAGATAAACATGACCCTATTGGCACCATGCTGCCTAATGCCAGGCGTGTGCTAGAGGGGTATAAAGCCCCCCTTTCTTCTCTGGAACACGTTTGGGATGAGGTGGGCAGTGGTGGATCAGTGGTTAGAACTCCGGGCTATTGATGATCGGGTTGTAGGTTCGATACCCGAGCTCGGCAAGCTACCACTGTTGCGCTGGAGTTGGCTGCCCACCACTCTGGGTTTGTATGCGTTTTCCATGCCCATAGTTTGTGTGTGCGGGGGTGTGTGGGTGGGTGTGTGTTCACTACCACAGATGGGTCAAATGCAGAGAAAACATTTTGCTGTACAGTGTCAAATACTTGCATCTTTACCTTTTTTAGGTGAGGTGATTCAATCAAATCCTTCCAGCAATGAGCCTCATATCTAGTAGACGGCCTTCTTCCCTGGACAGTAGAGACAATTTCCTTTATATTCAGAAGAAACAGTGAAGGAGCAGGTGTCCCAATACTTCTGTCTAAAAGGATGTTGAACACCCTTGTTGTAAGTAAACTATAACCCTATTGAGATTAGATTAGACCCTGTTGGGACGCCTGAAACAGTTTTCACTGCTCGTGACAGAACCATTACATTGAGGCATCAATAAAATTGCTTGTTACTTTTTGCATCAGGTTGTCACATGATCACATTCCCAGACAACTCTAAAGAGTCGAAGTGTCACTGGCTCTTATTTCAGATCAGTACAAAACATTTCAACAACTATGATTTCTGGGTTTTTTTGTTTGTTTGTTTTTTTGCAATTTTTTACTATGGAATTTTTTTTGTTTTAGCAGTTGGGAAAGTGGCAGCAGCTTTTCCCCCCAACAAGAGGTGATATTATCATATTATCTGCATGGACAAACACAGATGTGTTTCCAGACGGGACTAAACTTCGGATCTCCAGTAGATCATTTGGCCTAAGAAGGGGGAAAAAATGAGACATAGCCGATCTAGACGGATATAAACTCATAAAGGGCCTCCTGTGAAAGAGAGAATTACCCAAGAACAGTGTTTAAGCTTCAAGTCTGCAAAACCGTGAGGTGGGACTTCTTTTTGTTTGGTTGGTTGTTTGTTTTCCTTTTCCAGAGGGAAGACTTGATGATAATTTATTAGCGTTATAGCGGTGTGGGCAGAGTTTTTACAGAGCTTAGGTAATTGCCATTGATGCTAAGGGTGCTTTCCTGCTAGGGTTTTCTTTCGGACCCAGGACAGTTCGGTACATTTGGTCAAGTGTGAAAGCTGTTTTTGAATTCGGGAGCAGTCCAGAGAATCTCTGGTCCTCCTGAGATCAGTGGTCTGAGGTTTGCTCCCAGTGGACTCTGGTGTGGTCTGCTGCTGGTGTGGGGTGTAATACTGGTGGATGAGGTTGTGTGATTGGTTTATTTAGTCCCATGACTCCTTTCGCCATATCGTCTGCGTGACTTAAAACCTAAGCTGCGTTCTGTAGCCTATGCTGCAACCACGGTAAGGTGGGTCTTCCGTAGGACTGTCCTGTTAAGATTCTTCTTAGTATCCTGTTGGTCACACAAGGCTCACCAGGCTGTGTGGTAGAGCTGGGCAATATGACGATGTTTTATTGTATCATGACAAGTTGTGTTATGGTTAGAACAGTATGCTTTTCTAAGCATATAGAGGAGACTCTTGGTGCTTAATAAACACTGATCAACTGCAGGTTTAATTACTAGTCTAATTACACTGGTTTAATTGGTGAAAAGCAGCAGATGTTGAATATAAATCACTGTTTTCAGTCTGGGAGAGGATCTGAATAGTGGTTTATAAGGATCTGTCTCTACTGATGTTTTTAGTCTGTGATTACATCGTCTATCGCAAGAAAAGTCTTTAAAGATAGTGATATAGTATTTTTACCATATCGCCCAACCCTAGTTCTGTATTTACTATTACATTTACGGCATTAAGCCGACGCTCTCATCTACTTAATCTGTTCATCTTAGCAAAAGAGCTTTGTTTTACTCAAGAATAACCTCAGCTAGAATTCAAAGAGACCTCAAAGTTTAGATACTACTAAACACAAGTCAATAAGGAGACCATAATACTCTATACTTTGCCCAAGTACTCTCGGAAGGGGAGGGTCTTTAGTCTGTGTTTGAAGACAGCGAGGGACTCTGCCGTTCGGACACCAAGGGGAAGTTCATTCCGCCACTTTGGTACCAAAATATGTAAAAAAATGGCAAAAGCCCAATGGCTCGTTTTATAAGGAAGGATTTATTGATTGATTGCAAGGGTGGTGATGAAATGGTTGGTTCAATCAACCATACTTTTTACACAAGTTGAATCCTTGTAGTGGCATCAGCCCTAATTCAAGAGCTCCCCATTTCTGGGTTCTAACAGTGCTGTGTGTGCTACGGTCAAAACCCCAGTTCTCAACCAGTGCTTTCTTATTTCAAGCACTTTGTCTCTGTGCATGTCTTGCAGGTTCAGCACAGGATCACAGGGCAGGTGATGGCTCTGAAGATGAACACTCTGGCAAGCAATAAAGCAAATATGCTGAGAGAGGTGCAGCTGATGAACCGCCTCTGTCATCCCAACATCCTTAGGTATGACGCACTCTCTCACCCCTCACCACTGCACTGCTGTCTCCTCAAAGCCCCTCTTATTGACAGTGGTACAATTCAAAGACACCGAAGACCTGCCCACGTCCTTACGTTCTCCTTTCTCCTTCTGTCAGGTTTTTGGGAGTGTGTGTCCACGAGGGCCAGCTCCACGCTCTAACTGAGGTAAGACACTGGTTTCCATAGTAACCGAATCCAGAAGCGGCCCTACAGGCTGGAGACGGGATATGAAGTTCTTCCGTAATGTAATGGGTTGTCTGGTTGTCATGGTTACAGTATATCAACGGGGGCAATCTGGAGCAGCTGCTGGACAGTGACATGTACCTGTCGTGGGCGGTGAGGATAGGCCTGTCTCTGGACATTGCGCAGGGGCTACAGTATCTCCACAGCAAGGGCATCTTTCACCGAGACCTCACTTCCAAGGTACTCAGACACATACACACATATACACATACAGTCGTGTGAATAAATGAGGACACCCCATGAAAGCATTGGTCTTTTTATAACTTATTGAAACATCTGGGCATTTGATCTTCATTTGTATTGGTGTATAAAATCAAGCACATTGCCCTTTGATCTTCTGCAGTCGTAGCAGTAGAATAGCTCATACTAAAGAGCACAGTGACTTTAAACATATCTCTCTCATAGGATGTGATAGGCTGCTAGAGCTGCCCTGGTCAACTGTAGGTGCTGTTGTTGTTCATTGGAAGCATCTAGGAGCAACAGTAGTTCAGCCATGGCATAAAAACACCTATCCTCTGTTTTGTCACTCACTGTGGAGTTCCAAACTGCCTGTGTTTCGGGAAATTCACGAACTGGGTTTCCATGGCCAAACAGCTGCACGCTAGTCTAACATCAGTGATGTCGTCTGGAGGGGTGTAAAGCTGTGGAAATGTGTTCTCTGGAGTGATGATTCACACTTCTCTGTCTGTCTGTCTCTCTGTCTGCTGGACAAATCCGGGGTTGGCAGGTGCCAGGAGGATGATAGTCAGTTGACTGGATAGTGCCAGCAGATAGGAGGAGAGATCTAGGACAGTTTTTCAGGGTTTGAGCCAAGTCCTGTAATTTTAGGCAGGAAACAGCACACAACATCGCTTCAGACAATTATATGCTTTCAACGTTAGCCTTGTTCTGCTCCAGAAAGACATGGTTCTGCTCAGAGCTCTGGCTGCAACCCTGCTGGACACCCTTTAAGATGAACTGGAACGTTGATTTCGAGCCAGGCTTTCTTGTCCAACCTCTCAAGTGTGCTTTTGATTAAATGCCCATAACCTTGCTTGAGCACACTCCAAAATCTTGTGGAAAGCCTCTGGTGAAAAATACTGGCTGTTAGCACTAACTCCACATTAATGCCCATGGTTTTGGAATGCTATGTCCACCAGGCTCTCATAGGTGTGATAGTAATGTGTCCACATACTTTTGACTATACAGTGTATTATTATTTATTGCGTTTGATTACGTGTTGTGTGTGTACAGTGAATGGAAACTCTTCACATTGTTGTGTTCCAGAACTGTCTAGTGCGCTGTGAGAACGGCTCTTTCACAGCTGTGGTTGGAGACTTTGGGCTGGCAGAGAAAATCCCTGATTACAGGTCAGTGCATTTTCCCATTCCTAAAAATGAACATGCAATTCCACAGACCTCAGATCCGTTCATGATGAGTTTTCAGAACATGTTTCCCTAGTGCAGCTTCATGTGGATGATTTAAGATTTAAGATTTAAGATTAATGGGAACATTGGCAAACACACAAGTTTTCAGATACCTGAGTGCTCTTTAAATGCCTGATGGATCCGCTTTCTCTTCAATTTCATTAACTGTGATTAGTCTTTGCGTAATGGGAAGTGCATTGCCACTGGCATCATACCCTACTGTGTTTGAAGGCATGCTACAATGAAAAATTATTGATAGCCAATTTTCCTCTTAACCCAGACTTGGTCAGCCAGCCGAGACTTGTTTGACGTCCAAATTTTAGTTTTTTCAGTTGGGCACTGCAGCAATGAGGCTAACAATAGACCCACATCTGTAAATATGCCCTCGCAGTTCTCTCAGACTTCGACTAGCCGGCATCCCCCTTAATTAGGCTTGGCTGTGTCGTTCATGGTATACTCACTGTCTCTCTGAATGACTAGGAGAGCCGTTTTACACACAGTTTTGATCAATTTTATAATTCACAGTAAGTCATAGTGTGCTGGAAACCACATTAGCAACTCTGCTACACATTGGAAAAGAGCTGTACATAGATTAAACCTTTTTAAAAGGTGTTTTTAGCAAAACAATTTGGGTACTTATTGTCTTTAAGCTTTTGTTAGCAGTGTTGGCCTCTTCATTTGGGCACCAGCCATTTTTGGATGATGTGCACCCCTATATCTGGGGTAGGGGGAAAATTGTCAATTTGATTTTTTTCTGAACCATCTCTTTAATTGCTACACCTACAATTGTGGCATAGCACAATTTGGTTAATTATTTAACAGTGGTTCTGTACAAGCCTGTATTAGCATTACGACAACAAACACTGTTAGGCTAAATCTCTCCGGTGCAGAACAGGTATGACATGATGCAATAGTGCAACGTTGATAGAAAAAACACGAGGCAGGGTACAGAGAAAGTGAGTACAAAAGACATGTATATAAGTACAAATATATACATAAAGGCTGGGTGATTACAGTCCAGACTAAGTTACTACACTAACAGTAAAAGGGAGTAAATACGTAGAGCAGTGATGGATGTGCTGTGTGTGTAAATGAAGAGTAAAACAGTTCAGGAGCTCAGGAGTGAATATATGTGTAATATATATATATATATATGTATGTATATGCTGGGTATGTATATGCTTTTTTTAGGAGTTCAGGTAAACCTTCAGTGGAATTGGAACCCAATGCAGCTTAATGCAGAGTCCTCTGTGTTCAGTAGGCACTGCAGACGTACAAATTAAACTTGGCAACATGCTCTTTTGCAGTGATTGTGTGGACAAGCAGCCTTTGGCAGTGGTGGGCTCCCCCTATTGGATGGCTCCAGAAGTGCTGCGGGGAGAGTTCTACAATGAGAAGGTATCACTTATACGTTTAATCAAGACCTCAAGAGGTTTATTTTTGACAAGCAGTTAAAGAAAAAATTTAAATGACACTAAAATGACAAATGAGATGTTTTGCGTTTTACTGCTTGGTCACCAAAAAGTCCTTAGTTTTGGTTCTGTTAGAACCGCAACGTTAGCTAGTTTGCCAACCATGAGTAAAATCACAGTTTTTACCAACAAAAAAACTCATTACAAATCATTACATCTGACCACTTGATACTGGTGAGAGATTCATGCTGCACATGCAGTCACAGCACAAAGTGTAGGACTGCTATGGTTGGATCTCTGTGTGGAGCTGAGATTTGCTTTTGGAGATCCAAATGTTTGTGGACACCAATTTAAATGAATGCATTCAGCTACTTGAAGCTGCACACATTGCTAAATCAGCTTGTCCAGTCTCTGTAGAGAAGCTACCATGCCAAATGCCAGGCGTGGGTTAGAGGGGTATAAAGCCCCCCCAGCATTGAGCTGTGGAGCAGTGAAAGAATTGTGTTCTCTGGAATAATGGCTGGTGCTCCATCCAGTACTTTTGGGATAAGTTGCAGATGACCTCACTAGCACTCTTGTCGCTGAATGCAATCAAGTCCTCACAGCTGTGCTCTAAAATCTAGTAGAAATCCTTCTTCCCTGGACAGTAGAGACAGTTACTCCAACAGAAGCAGAATCAGTTCTTTTTAATACCCTTGATTTCAGAAAAAACAGTGAATGAACAGGTGTCCCAATACTTTTGTCCATATAATGTACGTATAAGTTGGCAATCGTTTTATTATAAAACTATGTAGAACTGCTGTGGTCGGCGCAGTGGGCGATTACTGTTCAACGCCTCTTAACTGAGGGTAACGTGGCGAATAGCATGCTGGCTAACTCTCCTATAATATACTGTAAAACCACAGACTCACTCCCACAGACTCTCCTGACTCACTGTGTGTACAGCCTCTCTTTTATCAGTGTATTTAGAGCCAGTGGGACATTTTGGCTCCTCTGAGCTACGCTGTTCTCTCGGGGGTCTGCACAGTCATTGGCTGTTGATACAGATTCGCACAACTTCGCCAAATTGGACGAATTTTCGCCACAAATTTTCCCAGGTGACATTTATTCCCTTTTCTGCTTTAGTTTTGCACTGAAGCCACAACGCTAATGTATCTACATGCCACGTGTCCTCACACCCCTGCCTGAAACATGGCCAAGTGGTTGAGGAACCTTAAAGAGACTGGATTTATGCGGTAGCTAGGTTGTGGGGCATGAACAGAGGTGGGTAGAGTAGCCAAACACTGAACTGAAGGTAAAAGTGGGGCTACTTTCAACTACTAATTAAATTTTAGATAATTATTTAAGTAAACATAAGAACGTATCTGGGGGAAAAAAAACAACATCTACTCGAGTATTGAGTTACTTCAGCAGATCTTTTTAAATAGTCCAGGTAGAACTGCAAAATAGAATAGCAGTGCCACAGTGCACACAAACCAATCAGACATGTCCCACACACAGTTTCTCTTCCAATTAATTATAATAAAATAAATGAAATGTAAATTAACCATTAGCAAACTCTAATAAGAACTAATGCCCTTTAAAAACAGAAGACATTAAGAACCTTAAGAAACAGCACAAACTTGCACTATATGGACAAAAGTATTTGGACACTTGCTCATTCATTGTTTCTTCTAAAATCAAGGGTATTAAAAAATGAGTTGTTGGAGTAACTGTCTCTACTGTCCAGGGAAGAAGGCTTTTTACTAGATTTTGGAGGAGCATTGCTGTGAGGATTTGATTGCATTCAGTTGGTAACGTCTTACCACAGCATGGTTTCTCTAGTTGAATGTTGACTTCTTACAGAAAGACAGAGCAGGCAGCACATGATGGAACTACAGGTTTTGGTAGCCTGTAGAGAAATGTGCCGGCTACGGTACATACCGTTTACAGTGTATTTGACTATGACTGCGTTTGATTGGTCAAAGTAAGTCATGTAAGACGCTTCTGATTGGAGAAAGGAGTAGAGTTAGAGTGTGTGTGTGTGTGTGTGTGTGTGTGTGTGTGTGTGTGTGTGTGTGTGTGTGTGTGTACTGCATAGATAGGTGGTAAATATGCTCAGCTTGTGTTGTCTGGTCATAATTAGGCATTTTTCCAACAGGTGGATGTTTTTGCATATGGTATCATTCTGTGCGAGATCATCGCCCGTATTGAGGCCGACCCAGATGTTCTCCCTCGAACAGAGGTACTGCTCTAGATGAGCTCCCACCACTATACACCCACCTGCAACCCCACATCCGAAAGCTCCTGCTCACAGTATTTTTAAAGAACTGGGATGCACTGTGACACACTTTTTCATTCACAGTCTATTTTTCATTTGGTTGTGCTGCAGTTCTCAGTGTAAGAGGATCCCCTACTAACTGCAGCACCAGTGGTGAATTTTTCATGTGCACTCGCATGCAAATGGAATTCTAATCTCCTGTGTGGAGTGTGAGGGTTCTCTGTCGGAGCCATTTGGCACAACAGGCTCTTGAATCACAGATTGTCTTTGTGAAGAGACAGAGGAGCTTTCTACTGTAAAAGCTGTTCTCAGTATCAACCCAAATCTTTTCATATTGTTATTGGTCATTTTTCAAATATTGTACTTTTTAAATAAAAAAGAAAATTAAGCCAGATGAGTGTGATGATATTTACTTGGATGCTTTTTGATGGAGGCTATGATTCATTTAACTTTCTCTCTGTAGGACTTTGGGTTGGACGTGCAGGCTTTTGAGCATATGGTTGGAGACTGTCCACCAGCTTTCCTCAGCCTGGCTGTAAACTGCTGCAATGTAAGATACACAAATACATTCACATCCTATTCGCTACTTGTTTTCTGCGGAGTCTAAACTCTGCTTTCACTTATTAAACAATTTTTTTTAAACACCTCATACTTGAGTAAATGAAGCGTGTTACTACCCACCTCTGAGTATGAGCCTTCATTACTTGCGAATTGCATTAGGCTTGTTGCTTCATTCAAAACCATGAATAAATCAGGTTTAAATTTGGGGGTAAATTGGGTAAATTGTCCCAAACCCTCACCTTTACTCCGCTTGTCTGGATTTACAAACCTTTTTTACTGAACATAGAGCACCGGGCTGTTAGTAACAGGGTTGTGGGTTTGATACCCAGGCTCTTCAAGCTGCCACTGTTTGGCCCTTGGGCAAGGCCCTCAACCCTCTCTGCGCCCCAGATGCCGGAGCAATCGCTGCCTACCGCTCTGGGCATGTGTGCTCATTGTCTGTGTGTGTGTGTGTGTGTGTGTGTGTGTGTGTGTGTGTGTGTGTGTGTGTGTGTGTGTGTGTGTGTGTGTGTGTGTGTGTGTGTGTGTGTGTGTGTGTGTGTGTGTGTGTGTTCACTACATGGATGGGTTAAAGGCGGAGGCCAAATGCCATTTGAGTCAAACAGTACTGGTGAACAAGAGAGACAAATGTATGCACACCCCTTTCCCTACTTGTTTTCTGTTTAATTCTGGAGTCTAAACTAGGATTATTATTCCCCCCCCCCCTCCTCCTCCTGGTGTACAGATGAGTGCAGAGACTCGCCCTTCTTTCTCAGACATCGTCATTACCTTGGAGAGAATTGAGAGGGAGCAGGAGAAGACTGAGGCACCTGTTATCCTAGGTAAGCAATGCTTGAATGTTGAAACACCAGGTATAAAAGCCATTTATGCAGACAGAATAAAACCTACAGGACTGAAGATGACATTTTGGATGGTTTTGATCTACTAAATGGACAAAAGTATTGGGACACCTGCTCATTCCCTTTATTTCGTCAGATTTTAAGCATGTTTAAAAAAAATTGTTGATTCTGCTTTTGTTAGTCACTGTCTCTACTGTCCAGGGAAGACTTTCTACTAGATTTTGGAGGAGTATTGCTGTGAGGATTTGATTGCATTCATTGGCAATATGTTTGTGAGGTCAGGATGTGGGTGGATGGATGGATGATCACCACCCCACCTCATCCCCAGCTCATCCCAAACGTAATGGATGATGCTCCACAATCATGCCGGAGAACACAGTTCCACTGCCCCACGGCTCAATGATTGAAAGCTTTATACCCCTTTAGTCCATGCCTGGCATTAGGCATGGTGCCAAAAAGGTCATGTTTATCTGCTCCAGAGAGTCCTTGTCTATTGGTAATACTTTTCTTCAGGGATTAGACAAGCTGTGTATGTGTACATCTGTGTCAGTACACTTTTGTCAGCAGAGTGGGTGCAGCTAAAAGTAGCTAATTGCATTTATTAGAAAGGATGTTCACAAACACCTGAACATACAATGTACTCAAAATATAAAGTGAATTACTGTAGCCTGGTTTGTTTTTAATTAAAAGGATTAAATAAATACTATAATAATAATAATTATTATTGTATGTACAGAGATGGATTGGTGTCAGCACAGTATTACAGTACTCATATTAAAGAGGTGTGTGTGTGTGTGTGTGTGTGTGTGTGGGGGGAGGGGGTTTGGTCCTTAAAAAAGAATGCACTGAGGGGGAAAAAACAGGCTCTAGCCTTTTGATTTAATCTGTTTAGTTTTCATTCACACCTGTACCATTTGACCTCCTCAGAGCCTGTTGCCATTGACGTGAGCCCATACAGGAGGAGGAGTTCTCCATGTCCCGTCGGTGACCAGCGCCTGTCCCGGAGTCAGTCAGACATGCTTCCCCCAGCTTCATCTCCGTGTCTGGGCACACCGGTGCGCGTCAACCCCTTCTCCCTCCGCCATGACTTGAATGGCGGCCGCATCAAGCTGTTCGACACACCCAGCAAATCGGTCATCTCCCTCACGTTCACTCTGCCCCCACCTCCTGACCCCTGTGCCTCCCCACCTCTGGGTGGGATCTCTCCACCCCGCAGGTGCCAGTCGCTGCCCTGCACGCCAGAATTGGGGCGTCCCCTGGCTTCGTTTCGGGAGCCGGAGACCCAGAGCGTGGAGGAGGAACGGGAGGAGATTGGGAAAGAGCTGGAGAACAGAGGAACAGAGGAGAAGGAGAAAAGGCTGGAGGATTCTGAAGATATTGGCCAGGACTCTGGCTTGGCGCTGGAGTTAGAGATGGTGTCTCTGGAGAGGGTGGAAGAGGAGGATGAAAGTCAGGGCGAAGTGGAAGGACTCTTTCGTGCAGAGCCTATGGACTGCAGCAGATCCCCCGATGCACAAGAGGGCGCCCTCAGGATGGCGGGAAAGCGCATTTTCATCAGCAGCTCCTCTTCATCCCCCTCTTCCTCACATCGGCAGCCCAACGGCTGGCCTAGGCCTGTTTCGAACGGCCCTCCATCGCTACCTCCCCTGCCCCGCCTGGACAACAACAACAGTTGTCTCCTGGGGACCGTCAGGACACCACCGTGGGCTCGGCTCAACGGCTATCGTGGCCGCTGTGGTCAAGAGCGTCTGGCACCCCCTGCCGAGCAGGACGAGGTCTTTTCCTGTCCGAGCTGCTGCCTGGTGGGCTTTAGCTTTTCTTCCGTGTGCCTGCGAGGAGCACCGCCCACTCGGCCTTTGCCACGCCCATACAGGAACCTTAACGGGGGGGAGGCGGCAGCTGCAGCAGCTGCTACAGCAGCCAAGGGACTGCTTTGTCGAGGAGCGAATGGCCTGGCTCCACCCACAGTGCCCTGCGAGCCGGGGCTGCCTCTACCAGAGGCACAGACATAGTGATGGCGACCTCTGGTGACACGGGGATGCAACGAGGCTGTGCTGACACTGCTATGATTTGGATTATTAGTAACCATGTCCTGCAAGGAGTGAGGAGAAAGCACTGTTAGTGATAGTGGGTCAGGAGCTTGCCTTTGTGTGTTTGTATGTATGTATGTGTGATTGAGCGAGAGAAGAATGGTGGGCTATATGTGCAGGATGGGAAATCTTGCTGTGTTTCTCTCGTGGCTGCACTGTGATGCATTTACATG
Source organism: Salminus brasiliensis (assembly GCF_030463535.1). NCBI lineage: Eukaryota > Metazoa > Chordata > Actinopteri > Characiformes > Bryconidae > Salminus > Salminus brasiliensis. The sequence goes on from NC_132881.1 coordinate 42,539,344, forward strand.
AGTACAAACCACAGCTGAATTTTGAGAAGGTGCTATTTTGGCTACACAAACCTTCAACTTTAGAAGCCACTGTGCTGGATATGCTCCAAAACGCTGTGTGTGTTTGTGAGTGGTAGAGCGTGAGGTTTGATATAGTGAGAATCTTTTAATTACTTTGATAATCACTCCTCTAAAATGGAGGGTTGTTCACTTTGAGTGTGAATGCACGAGAGGCAGTGTGTGATTGAGTGAGCGAGTCATTAAAAAGACTTCTTATGGAAGTCTGAAGTTGTGTTGATTATATTGTGCGTCTAGAAGCAATGTGTGCAATAAGTCAGTGTTGATTCAGTTGTAAATACTCTTCTCTTTTTAAATGGGGAAATGCACCATTTTGAGTACAATAGGAAAAATGGTCTTGCTTGTTTTGTAAAGCGCATCATTTGTTTTCTGTCTCCCTCTAGTGGCAGGGAGGTCCCTTGCTGGTCAGGTTATTGCTGCTTAATGACGTTAAAACTCTTGTGTACTTGTGTGTATTTTACTTATGGCAAAAAGTGAGACAACCAGATCACACAGGACGTAACAGGCCTACATCTGCGAATTCAGAAGGTACCATGACAATAGTAAACCAATTAGGATGCGACTGGTGCTGTAGGACTGAGACTACAGCATTGAGCATATATACCCCTGCTGGAGTCCCTGCTGGTCAGTCTGGTTGACCAGCATAGTTCTCGACCAAAGTATGTACGGTATGGTATGTTTTTGGTTGAGTTTGATGGTTTAGCTGGTCTACCAGCATGTCAGGTTGCAAGCCAGCTTGCCCAGGATAGTTGACCAGCACGAGCAAGCTGGTCGAGTATTATGACCAAGGTGGTTTAGTTGTTTGGCCAGCATGGCCAAGCTGCTCAACTAATATGATCAGCTTGACCAGTAAAACCAAGGTGGTTGACCACTGTGACAAGCTTGGCCAAAGTCAAGTCAACCAGTTTGGTCAAGTTGGCAAAGGAACACACATGAAGAGCTGTTCACCAGTTGACCAGCATACGATATGATTTTACCTGGATGACCAGCTTTTTAACTACCTTGACCATCGTAAACCAGCTACCAGCAAAAGCTGGTCTTGAGCTGGACTTAAGAAGACTTTCAGCAGGGAAGCCATTGATTGAAAAATGTCAGTTACGTCAGATTGATGATTACATAGAGTTTAGATCAACAGTGTCTCAATTTACTCTCAAAAAGTGAGCTTTTAGGGTCCTCAGGACAAACCGAGACCCGTCCACAGTCCTGTGTGTTCTGGTCCACTTCCTCTCTGATGTAATGGCATGATTTCCAAACCTCTTTCAAACCCCTTTAAGTCCATCCAAAGAGTTCTTTTAAGCCTGTAGAAGAACGCCTGCCCGATCAGCCCTGTGGTGCGAGTGTTGAAAAGCCTCTGCATGCAGAGAACTGCACAAAAGGCCGATCTGTACATACCAATGCATGACCGACACTAGCCAACTCTCACTGCATCCTCGGTGTGGTTCTTTATCTGCAGACTGCCACTGTAGTCCAGCTCTCTAGAAAGGCTCCTGTTCCGTTCTGATGTGGTACAGGATGCTTCGTTGGGAATTGGATACGGTTGTGGTAGGAAGAAAGGCTTGTAACACTGTTTGCTAGAAGAATAAGCTGTTTTTAAAGATACTGGGCAGGCGTTGGGAACTGCGAGCTGTATTTAAATAAAGGTAGCCTGTGCTGGTCACTCGAGAGTAGGACTTGACTATGTAACTTTTTTTTTTCACATAAATTAATGTATGTTAATATTATGATGAATGGGAAATATCTAAGGATACTGAATTGGTACTATTTAGTTAGAAGTCCATCTCTTGAGTGCTGGTAATGAACGTTAGTACTGGACACTATGGATGTAAAGACTGAATTATGTTTGATTCTGAAGTGTGGATGTACTGTGTAAAGGTTAGTTTTGTTTTTAAAGTTTTTTTTTTTTTCTTTTTCCCCCACCTTGAAAGCACTTATCACCATGGATATTATCAATACTGGGGAGAATCAGCTTTAATAAATGTCAACAATCCATGTTATTTATTAAACTGTTCAATATTAAAACGATTGAATGTAACACTGCCTGTTTGCATCATTGTGTGTATATATGTGTGTATATATATATATATGTGTGTGTGTGTGTGTGTGTGTGTGTGTGTGTGTATGTATGTATATGTATGTATATATGTATATATATATGTATATATATATGTATATATGTATATGTATATATGTATATATATATGTATATATGTATATGTATATATGTATATATGTATGTATATGTATATATGTATATATGTATGTATATATGTATATATATATGTATATATATATGTATGTATATATGTATGTATATATGTATATATATATGTATATGTATGTATATATATATGTATATATATATGTGTATATATGTGTATGTGTATATATGTGTATATGTGTATATATGTATATATATATGTATATATATATATGTGTATATATATGTATATATATGTATATGTATATATGTGTGTATATATGTGTGTATATATGTATATATGTGTGTGTATATATGTATATATATGTGTATGTGTATATATATATGTGTATATATATATGTGTATATATATATGTGTATATATATATGTGTATATATATGTGTATATATATATGTATATGTATATGGAAGTGCCATCACCCCACCCATGTGAGAGAGTGTTTGAATATAAGCAGGATTTGTGAGGTAAAGTCTTTCATGTATTTCATCATATTTTCTCACTTGGAACAGCGTCTAAGAGGCACTTCCTGAGTTGTTTCCATCAGAAAGAAACCTGTAGAGAACATAAAGTTGTAGGGGTCCTGTGTGAGGGCACTTACAAGGCCTCCATCACATTTCATCCACAGGTAGGGACAGTCTTTACAGCACTGACTACATTTTAATTTCTGGATATTCAGTGCAGCTCTTCTGCATTAAAGATGTGCGCACACACATATATACAGTGGGGGAAATACATATTTGAGCCCCCCCCCCCACTTTAAAAGTTTTAATACCAAAAAATAAATGAAACCTCAAATTTTATGTCAGCTTTATTTTAACAGTGACACATAGAATATCAAAAGAAAAAATTTGAAATAAAAAATTAACTTGAATTTCATTGAAGGAAATAAGTATTTGACCCCAGTAAACATCATTTAATACTTGGTGGCAAAACCCTTGTTGGCAAGCACAGCAGTCACTCCTCTCTGCAGATCATCTCCAAATCCTTAAGGTTTTTAGGTGTGCATTTGGAAACGCGAAGCTTCAGCTCTCTCCATAGATTTTCTATGGGATTGAGGTCAGGAGACTGGCTAGGCCATTCCATGACCTTGATATGCTTCTGATGGAGCCACTCCTTTGTTTCCTTGACTGTATGTTTTGGGTCGTTGTCATGCTGGAAGACCCATCCACGACCCATTTTCAGTGCCCTGGCAGAGGCAAGGAGGTTGTCACCCAGGATTTTGCGATACATGGCCCCGTTCATCTTCCCGTCGATGCGGTGAAGTTGGTCTGTGCCCTTAAAAGAAAAACACCCCCAAAACATAATACTTCCACCACCATGCTTAACGGTGGGGATGGTGTTTATAGGGTCATATTCTGTATTTTTCTTCCTCCAAACACGTCGAGTTGAGGCAAAAGAGCTCAATTTTGGTCTTATCTGACCACAGCACCTTCTCCCAGTCTCTCTCTGAGTCATTAATATGTTCATTGGCAAACTTGAGGCGGGCCTGGACATGAGCCTTCTTGAGCAGAGGAACCTTGCGTGCACTGCAGGATTTTAAACCATTACGTCTCAGTGTATTACCAATGTTTTTTTTGGAGACTGTGGTCCCAGCTGCCTTGAGATCATTAACCAGCTCCTCCCGTGTAGTTCTTGGCTGATTTTTAACCTTTCTTATGATCAATGACACTCCACGAGGTGATATCTTGCATGGAGCTCCAGGCCTAGGTCGATTTGACAGTAATGTACTTCTTCCACTTCCGAATAATTGCACCAACAGTTGTCACCCTTTCATCCAACTTCTTACTTATGGCTTTGTAGCCCATTCCAGCCTTGTGTAGGTCAACAATTTTGTCCCTGAAATCTTTAGACAGCTCTTTAGTCTTGCCCATGGTGGAGATGTTGGAGTGTCACTGAGCCTCTTGGCAGGTGGCCTTTTACACAGGTGACAATTTGGGACAGGTGTCTCTCATGCAGGTAACGACTTTACTGAGATTAGGGTGTGTCAGTGGTCTGTGGGAGCCAACATTAGTCATGGTTTTTAGGGGATCAAATATTTTTAATTAAATATTTTATTTTCTAGATTTTCTTTTGATTTTCCAACTCTCACTGTTAAAATGAAGCTACCATAAAAATCATAGACTATTCAATTATTTGTCAGAGTACAAACTTTTATATATATATATAAAATTAAAAATTTAATTAAAAATGTATCTCGAAATTAAATTAAATTAAAAACCATGTATCTCCAAAATTTACAGGAGAAGGGAAAAAAAATTCTGAACTCTGAATGGAAGTCAATGGAAAATAAGAGCTTATTCCAAAGTAATTTAGAGCATTTCTATTGGTGTGTTCATCCAGGATTATGCATACAGTATACAGAACAGCTACAGGGTTCTAACCATGGAGATACATGTTTTTCATTGGACAACAGATAGATAGATGGATAGACATAGATAGATATTTTACTTTTGCAATATCCAGTGTCTTCATATAGCTTAGCTGTGAACTTCAGTCAACTTAAATAAACAGTCTGAGCACAGCTGCTGACTTTTCATTAGGTCTGTAATTCTATTCAGTTATGTAGCACTGAGTGCAGTTGAAGACGAATGGAGCATCTGAAGGGTTCTTTCAGTATTATTTCATGTTCTAGGTTTTGGTGAATTATAAAATATGCTTTTCATACTTAGGAAAGTATTTGCTATCTAGAAATAATGTATCGAAAACGACCCCAAACATTTGTGACCTTACAGTGAACAAAACAGGAAAGAGCTTTATTGGAGCTGATAAGTGCGCTGACATGACAAGGCTGAAGGTGCCCTCATACTGGAAATTTCCATTCCACCTTATAATGCAGTGCACACACTGTAACTGCTGCATTATTTAAGGTGGAATTAATAGCCTTGTTTTGGCTGCTAACGGGTAACGCCACTGCACATCCCTTTTTAAACTTTTTCCACCCACCTTCAAGGACAAATTACCCAATTCCCCCCGTTCATGTGACCCCCCCCATCACTAGCAATGCCCCTAACACTAGAAGTGTGAAAACTAGCACAGGTTACCTTCAACACGTGTGGAGCCAGCCTCCGCATCACCACAGTATGCTGACCAACATCATGTGGGGAGGAAGTGCCTTCACTCCACCCGTGAGAGAGTGTTTGAATATAAGCAGGATTTGTGAGGTAAAGTCTTTTATGTATTTCATCATATTTTCTCACTTGGAACAGCGTCTAAGAGGCACTTCCTGAGTTGTTTCCATCAGAACATAGAGAACATAAAGTTGTAGGGGTCCTGTGTAAGGGCACTTACAAGGCACCCATCACATTTCATCCACAGGTAGGGACAGTCTTTACAGAACGCAGAGTTATAATTAATTGCCTTGTTTTGGCTGCTTTTTTTTAATCTTTAAAAAATTATTTATTACTATTATTACCACATTTTTTACCCAACTTGACATGCAAGTTACTCAATCCCCATCCATGTGAGTTCCCCTCATCACTGGCAATGCCCCACTAAGAGTTCAATGCTGAAGAGGAATTTTGCCGTTATTTGAAAATGAAGTTCTGAACAGCCTGAACACAATATTCAGAATTATTGGCTGAATAAATCAATCTTCTTCTTATAAATCTTAAGAATGAGTACCAATGCAGATGTTGAGATAACATAAAAAATCTTACCGTATCAGGTTGCCTTAAAAAAGTGTTTTCTTAATAGTTTACACTGTGTGTGTTATTTGTTATTGGGCATGTCTTTGCACCCCTTCACCACCAGCACATAGTCGTTCCCCACAGGCAACAATCTCTTAGGTGCAGTTTTTTATGTAATGGTTGACTGCCAGGCTGTAAGAGCAAGTCTAACTGGCTGAGTGTGACTATGCTGTCTGAATACTGCACTGTTCACTCTTGCATTACTGCTGATCATACAGTCGACTTCTTTGGCAACATTTGTGACCTTATTACTACAGTGAACAAAAAAGAGCTTTTCTACAAGTTACTACAGCTGACCTTACAAGTTAGCTGAAGGTGCCCTTTTATTGCAACTTTCAATTCACCTAAAATAATGCAGCAGTTGCATTCTGCAAGGTGCAACACAGAGGTATAATTAATAGCCTTGTTTTGGCTGTTTTTTAAAAAATAATTTATTTCTATTATTACCACATTTTTTTTACCCAACTTGACAGGCAAGTTACTCAATCCCCATTCAGGTGAATTCCCCTCATCACTGGCAATACACTACTAAGAGTTCAATGCTGAACAGGAATTTTGCCGTTATTTGAACATGAAGTTCTGAACAGCCTGAACACAATATTCAGTATTATTGGCTGAATAAATCAAGAATGACTACCAATGTAGATGTTAAGATAACAAAAAATCTTACTGCTTCAGCCTGCCAAAATTTTGTTTTCTCAAAGAATTTGTTCTTACAGTGTCATTAAGAAATGGCAGGTAACAGGGACAGCATCAGAATTTTCCAAAGGAACATTTAAACAAGCCAAATACATTTTGGAACCAAATCCAGAGGACTGATGAAGTCACAACAGTATTTTAGACTGCAATCAGCAACATGATTAAAAAGGTGCAGAAGTTCATGAAAAGAACACCTCTCCTACTGTTAAGATCAGGGTGTATCCATATGCTTTAGGTTTGTGCTGCAGCCAGTGAAACATGGAAGATTTTTACTGGTAAGAAATGGGTTGGGAAGAATGGATTGGATTAAATACCAGCAAATACTAAAGGTAAACATCACACCATCTGTTAAAAAAAAAAAAAATCTGAAGATAAAAAGAGGATGAGGATGAGGATGAGGATGGCTTCTACAGCAGGATACTAATCCAAATTGCACCTCAAAATCCATGATGAATTACTTTAAGAGGTGCAAGCTGAAGGTTTTGCCATGGCCTTCAGAGTCCCTCAACCTAAGCATCATCAGAAATTTGTGGGTAGACCCTAAAAGAGCAGTGCGGCAAAGCAGCCCAAGAATTTCGCAGAATTAGAAGACTGTTGCAAGGAAGGATGGGGGGGAAAGTCCCCCAAGTTTCTTTATAATTTAGACCCTATGTCACACACAGAAGAAAAGCATGTGGTTGGTAGCATTGTTGCTAGCTTACCGTTTGTAGTTGGTCTAAATCTATTTACCCACAAACTACGTCATGAGTAAAACATGGTACTTCATTATAAGGGGGCTCTACAGGCTGTGCTTGGTAGCAGGGAGTTTCTACTTACTCTGTGGCTGCACAATTTGTCCTTGCCTTATGTGTGGCTGGATTTGGTCAGAGCTGGTTGTAGGGGAATGGAAAAAAACAAGGCACCCATCACATTTCATCCACAGGTAGGGACAGTCTTTACAGCACTGACTACATTTTAATTTCTGGATGTTCACTGCAGCACTTCTCTATTAGAGGAACACCTGCCCAGGCACTTCGTCATGTTTCTCACCTGAAGGAGAACCCTATACATCACAGCATCCTAATGTTCTCTACTGGAAATGGCACCCTTTTCTATTGAAAAGGCACTCATTAAGATATAGGATCTTCTTGCTGTAGAGGGCACAACACTACACGACTATGGGCACATCACATAGTCGTTCCCCACAGGCAACAATCTCTTACTCAATCCCTATCCATGTGAATTCCCCTCATCACTAGCAATGCCCCACTAGGAGACCAATGCAGACATTAAGGTAAATAAAAAAATCTTACTGCATCATTTCTCAATAGTTTCTTTATAATTTATCATTTAGACCCTCTGTCACACACAGAAGAAAAGCATGTGGTTAGTAGTATTGTTGCTAGTTTACCGTTTCCAGTTGGTCTAAACCTATTTACCCACAAACTGCATCATGAGTAAAACATGGTACTTCATTATAAGGGGGCTCTACAGGCTGTGCTTGGTAGCAGGGATGGTTTCTACTTACTCTGTGGCTGCACAATTTGTCATTGCCTTATGTGTGGCTGGATTTGGTCAGAGCTGGTTTAGGGGAATGGAAAAAAACAGACTTCAGGCTGTTAACCACAATAGCAGCAAAGAAGCATTCGAGATCAAGAGATGCGTAGAATGCTGAATGCACTATATGGGGGGGGGGGCGTATTTGGACACCTCTCATTCTTGGTTTTTTCTGAAATCAACAGAGGTGTCAAATAATGAAGTACAAATGCTTTGTTATCTTACTGAAGTAGACATTTTGGTTATCTTTACTGGAGTAATTATTTTTCAGCAGACTTTTTATTTCTACTCCTCACATTGTCACGCAATTATCTGAACTTTCTACTCCTTACATTTTAAAAATAGCCTCGTTACTCCTATTTCATTTCTGTTTGTTTTCATTCTGGCTCCTCATTCTTAAAAAAAAAAAATAAAAAAACAACAAAAAAAGATAAATTGCATCATCCAGAAAGTGTGAGTTTGATTATGGTTGGATGAGAAGTGTAAACATACCCCATTCTGACTCCCTATTGGTTTGTAAGCAAACCATCACACCTGCACACGTCACGTCACTCTCCAGCAAGCACACAGCAGACGTCTGTAGTCTAGTATGAAGTAGCTGAATGTATTCATTAGAAGGGGTGTCCACAAACTTTTAGATTATGTACCTCACCTCAGTGAGTTGCTGTTAATCACAAATAAGCTATGCAAGGAAATGCACCAGCTGAACAAAGATGGGAGATTAAGACCCTCCTGGAGAAGCATACCAAGCTCCACCAACAGAAGCCCACCAGCACACCAGCACAATGTATTCTGATGATCATAATTTTCTCTCCCACACCAGAAAGCAGAGGCAATTCTATTGTTAAGCATTTGAAGACGGCTAGCTCCAAAGATAATGGTCCTGTTTTTAGATTGCTGTGTCCTAGACTTTGTCCACACAGGAATGAAAGACAACTCCACTTGACACAGCAAGTTCCTTATGCCTCACATTAATAACAGGACTGAAGGGTGCGAGAGATAAACTTTGCGGTGCAAGAAGAAAGGCTGTGTTTCCAAAACAATAGACAGGCATGCCTACAACTGTCCTTCAAGAGAACATTGCAAAGGTGCAGGGCTGACTGGATCTATCCACTGTGAACACCAGACAGGTAAATAGAATGGATAGCAGACAGGTATGTGAGCTCAATGATGGCTTGGTCACTGCTTCCATCTGACTTAACCTCTTAACTGTGTTAATGTGGGCCAAACCAAAACAATTACATGGCTTTAAAGAAGGATTATGTGAGAATTGGTATTTCTTTTCTTCTGGGTTCCCCCTACAGTTTGGAAGTGAACAAGGAACTATGAAAGGATCTCTGAAAATCTGATCTTCACAACACGTTTGTTAGAGTGTATCATGGCACAAATAAAGGAGATTTCCAAAGAGCTCAGAAGAAGAGTTGTTAATGCTTATCAGGCTGGAAAAGGTTACAAAAACATCTCTTAAGAGTTTGGGCTCCACCAATCAACAGTTAGATTGTGTACGAATGGAGAAAATTCAAGACCAAAATAGACCTTTTTGGATTAAATGAGAAGCATTCTGTTTAAACACTGCATTCCAGCCTAACACTCTCATCCCATCTGTAAAACATGGTGGTGGTAGTATCATGGTTTGGGCCTGTTTTGCTGCATCTGGGCCAGGACAGCTTGCCTTAATTGATTAAACAATGAATTCTGAATTATACCAGCAAGTTCTAAAGGAAAATGTCAGTCTGTTGAATCTCGAGAAAACATGGGTCATGCAGCAAGACAATGACCCTAGGCACACAACAAATCTCGGTTCTATTTACCAATGGTGTAATAAGAATAAAGTTCATGTTTTGGAATGGTCAGGTGAAAGTCCTGACCTTAATCCAATAGAAATCTTGTTGAAGGACCTGAAGCAAGCAGTTCATGGGATAAAACCCACCAACATAATGGAGTTGAAACTGTTTGGTATGGAGGAATGGGCTAAAATTCTTTCAAGCCCATTTACAAGACTAATCAACAGTTACTAGAAACATTTAGTTGCAGATATTGCTGCACAAGGGGGTCCCACCAGATACTGGAAGCAATGGTTGGATAATTGTCCTCCATAAATAAATAAATGACCAAATCTAATGTATTGTCTTAATTGTTTGATTGTTTGAATGTTAACTGATTGGTTTGAATGTTAACTGATCAGATTTAGAAAATTATAATATTTTCTTTCTTCAGATTCATTAATGTCTTATTTAGATGTTCTCAGCATGTTCTAAATGTGATTTAACAAATGTATATTGGTTTCAATATTTTTGTGGAAATTCTTAGCATTTTGGATGTGGTTAAGGTGGAAAAGACTCATAGTTGAGTGGAGTGGAGTGCTGTGCCTAAGTTGTGTCTACATAGCATGCCGTGCTTGTTCTCGGGACTGATGTTCTCTAAAGTCTACATTTCTTACACAGTACACAAGAAAGATAAAAAGGTATTACAGTTCAAAATTCAGTTTTATTACCCAGGATATTTTAAGAGCATATTACTACACAAACGAGTACACACTACAGAGTGGGACAATGTAACATTAGATTTAAGGCCTACTAAGCTGAGCTATTTCACTTTGACTATATCTTTATTCTTTGTCTCACCCCATCTGTCAAAAAACACATCATAAAGCATTTTATTATAATTTATATTATTACTATGACTGCTTATCATAGGTATAGCCAGCCAGCAGAAGCTTAAGCCCCATCACTTACAAATGAAGCAAACTTCAGCCATCAAATGTGTCTTGGTTAATTGATTGCAGTAGCTTTAAGGGGACAATTCTGTACATTTGAAGGCTTGCCACTATGAACAGCATTGTGAAAACAGAAGCTTCAGTGCATTCTTCATCATTTAAGTCATTTCTCAACAGTGAATAACTCTGGACAAACTTTCTTGAGTAACACAATGACAGTGCAGAATAGACCAGCCCATAACACAAGCACACACATTTTAATATACTGGAAAAAAGGCATTATTCATCAACTGTAATGCATTTTATTATTGTCTTAGGCCAGCTCACATGCAGAGTAATACAAAAAGAAAAGCATTTAGCACTCCTCACTCCACTCATGTTTTAGCGGTACACTCGTCACTCAGCTATTATAAATGCTGGTGTCTTTATGAGTCAAGACCTGTAAGAGCCATAAGACTTTTGCGAACAGATGGGGGTCCTGGCTGAAGAAGGAAATTCTCAATGGCATTGGCGAGAATCACACTTGATTGGACGTGCCTTGCAACAGAAGATGGAAACGCCAACCAGCAGCATAACAACCACAATAATGACTACAGTCTTCCAACTGGTAGGTTCTGCAGAAAGAGACAGATATCAGGAGTCAGTGTTGGATAGTGGCAGAACAGTCAGAGTGCAGGACAAATCTGACAAACTGAAGTCCATCAGGTTTTAACAATAATGACTAAAAACCGTGGGAGCGTGGGACAGTTTTACCACTGGAAACTTACTAGTGAGTTCCAAAGTAATGGTCTTGACCTTGCGACCTTTACCATCAGAGAGCGTGTACTGGCCCACATCTGATACACTGACACTGAGCAACTGGATGCTGCTGCTGGTCACTTGGATCCGGTTATCGTAGTTGGTGAGATTCCTCACTGGTGAGCCTTGCTGCACCAACATGAGGTTCACATCCTTCTTGGAGAAGCGCAGACTGATTTCGTCCTTCGAAAGGCCAGCCAGCGATATGGTGAGCGCCTCTCCAGCCACACAGTACTGGATGTCAGTTGAGGCTTTTAAAGCAATTAGGAGGGTTAGAGTTAGACCTAAACTTTTACTACTTTAGAAAAATGAAGGGAAACAATAAAGACAGACCAGAGTTACTTACTGACAACCTTTACTTTAGTGACACAAATCACTTTGCTCACGTTGTTGCTCTGAGTGTAGTCTCCCTGATCCTCGAAGTTCACAGAGTTAATTATGAAGTTCCTATCAAACCCCGATCCCTTCACTGCTCCTCTTTTGGGATGGACACTGCTGGACCAGATAATGTAATTCTGGGATTTATCCACAGATGTAAATCCCAATGAATCAATCTGGGATAGCAGGTGGATGTTCAGCGGATGGCCATAAGGAACTTCCGTAATTTTCGAGGCACAGGGATCTAAGAGGAGAAATTGAAAAACTGTGACAGGTAAAATAAAACTATTCCATTTCTGTAGGGAACCTCAGACACTGCTGTTTCCTCTTTCAAAATCAGAACCCACATGGGTAAAACAGAGCTGTAAAATGGACCAATTTCAAAACCAATAAAAGCCAGACCACTAGCAAAAGCCTTTCAAGGCTACATGCAATGGTTATATTAGGTATATGTGTAGATTAAGGTGTATGTTAAGGTTAGGTATAGGTGTAGATTAAGGTATAGGTGTAGATTAAAGTGTAGGTCAAGGTTAGGATTAGGTGTAGATTAAGGTGTATGTTAAGGTTAGGTATAGGTGTAGATTAAGGTATAGGTGTATATTAAGGTGTAGATTAAGGTATAGGTGTATATTAAGGTGTAGATTAAGGTATAGGTGTATATTAAAGTGTAGATTAAGGTTAGGTATAGGTGTAGGTTAAAGTGTAGATTAAGGTGTAGGTTAAGGTGTAGGTTAGGTTAGGTTTAGGTATAGGTGTAGATTGAGGTGTAGGTTAAGGTGTAGGTTAGGTTAGGTTTTTACCTCAAACGAAGTTTCATACTTTTAATACCATTTATACATCAAACACCAACTTAAATAGTCATTACTTTCTATGGCACTGTTTACTCTGCCTCCTCTCCACAGTTAAAGTAATAAAACAATGAAGTGTAGAGATGGAACTGCAGTGTATGGTGGAATGACCTTATCAGCAGGAGCTCACCAGTGACTTTTAAAGTGATGACCTTGACCTCACGACTTTTCCTGTCCAAGAGTGTGTAACTCCCCTCATCTGACACCTGAACATTGAGCAGCTGGACACTGCTGCTGGTCACTTTCATCCGTTTACTGTAGTCAGGGACGGGTGAGCCTTGCAGCATAACATCTTTCTTGGAGAAACGCAGACCGGCTTCTTCCTTGCTGAGGCCGCTCAGTGAAATGGTCAGAGTTTGACCAATCTTTAAACTCTGGGTTTCTGTTGAGGCTTTTAGAGCAATAGGGGAGAGCAGCGTTAGACTCATAGTAAAGTGTAAACCGTTAGACATAAGAGGCATGAAGACCACAGTCACTTACGGAGAACTTTTACTTTGGTGTCAGAAATCACTTTCGTCAAGTTGTTCCTCTGGGTGTAGGTTCCCTGGTCATCAAAATTGACCGAGCTAATGGTGAAGCTCTTAGATAAAAACCCTGTAACTTCTCCCCTTTTGCACTGGACACTCTTGGGCCAGACAAAGCAGCTCTTGGATCTGTTCACAGACGTAAACTCCATTGTATTGTTCTTATCTCTCAGCTTGATGCTCAGCTTTTGGCCGTACTTCAGATCCACAGATTCCGCAGCACAGAACTCTAAGAGGAGAGAAGAGGAGAGAAGAGGAGTGAAGAATTCTACATTTGTAATTGTGCTGAAATCATTTAGAGATTTCATCATAGAGAATCATTTATCTCGAGAGAGTTCGAGCTCAGAGCTGTAGACCAGAGAAATCACTGATGATCATATAAAAGTAGTAATAGTAGTAGTAGCAGTAGTAGTAGTAGTAGTAATATCAGTAGTAATAGTAGCAGTAGTAGTAATAGTAGTAGTAGTATAATTGTAATTATTAATATTAATATAATAATAACAATAATGATAATTATTATTATTTATTATTATTAGTAGTAGTAGTAGTAATAGTAGTAGTAGCAGTAGTAGTAGTAATAATAGCAGCAGCAGTAGCAGCAGTAGTAGTAGTAGTAGTAGTAATAATATTAGTAATAGTAGTAGTAGCAGTAGTAGTAGTAGTAATAGCAGCAGCAGTAGTAGTAGTAGTAATAGCAGCAGTAGAAGTAGTAGTAGTAGTAGTAGTATAATTGTAATTATTATTATTATTAGTAGTAGTAGTAGTAATAGTAGTAGCAGTTGCAGTAGCAGTAGTAGTAATAATAGTAGTAGTAGCAGTAGCAGTAGTACTAGCAGTAGTAGTATAATTGTAATTATTAATATTAATATTATAATCATTGTTATTAGTCTAATTGTAATTACTATTATTATTATTATTATTATTATTATTATTATTACAGAATGCTCGAGCTCGTGGTTTGTGAATGTGCAGGACTGAGGAAGGAGAATATGATCTCACCTGTAAAGAAGGCAGCGCAGAGCACAATCCAGAAGCCCCACATTGTTCTATGGCTGCACAGACAGAGAGGATGGTTGAGTGTTCTTAGTGACTCTTAGCGTCCTCTGTTCTATCAGGAAAGGATTAACTTGTGCCGATCACACATTACCACAGTATTTATTAATTACCTTAAATCATTTTACAAATGTATCTGAATATTGTATATTTATACATTTGTGCCCGAACTATCCTGTGATCAGAAGTGTTGATGCACAGCCAGTGAACCATTTAAATGGGACGACATTTATTGCCCCTAAATGTTACTTTTAAAACACTGGATTTAGTTTAGAGCACTTTAAGAGATAACTTTTCTCTCTCAGATAACTTTTACTAAGGTCTTAAGGCCAGAGCACACCGATCAAACCGATCAACAGCTGATCTTCCTCGTTAGAGAAATGGGGAATGATGAAGACTGTGTGTTTTAAGATGCATTCAGATGGGATTATATGTACAAATGTGCCTCTTTAATAAGGTTATAAGGTTTGTTCCCGTCCGGATCGACTCTAAGAAAAATACAAAAGTACCTAGCAACTTCAGTTTTTCACTGAACTCGTCAGTGAGCGTCTGATCATTTTAGACATGTCTGGATTCATATCTCTGTGTTTTTCTAGGCAGATGTCGCCTCACGTCAGGACAAAAAGGTGTTTGGCCGCAGCTGCACACCGGAGCAGCAACTTCAGCTTTTTAAAAAGCTTAGCTTTACCTCATATAAGATGGCAAAGCACCAATAATCTCTCCAGGGGAGCGTTCAAATAGCTGAACAATTAGCTAATTCATCAAATAAGTGAGCTGGGTAACAAGGAAAGCATGAGCTGTGTGGAAATGTCTCATCAAACACCAAAGTAGAAGAATGCAACATGTCCAATTCAACCAAACATTTCCGAGCATTTGCTCGTATCGGTGTGCTCCAGCCTTTAGACCTTAACGAGCTTGTTCAGGGGGTCTTATTATTAGGAAAGACCGACCAGTGGCTCCTCTAAACAGCTGCCTAGCACTCTGAACATTGAAGCAACTGATGTCCACAAAGCAGAAGAATGATCTTATCAGAAGATAGTAAAGAGTTTTCAGGTGCAGCTTAACATCTGCATAGCCCTACAAAACAACCGCACCCTCACAGCACCTCCAGTATTGCAGTAGCAGTAGCCTTTATTCAGGCTTCATTATCAATATCAAAATCAATATCACTGATATTAGTGCTGCAGAAATAATCCTGTTGACTGTAGTGAAAGAATGCAGATAAAAAAGGCAGAATACTCACCCTGAGAAGTACAGCTAAGTACAGGATGTCTCACTGTGATCTGTTGTTGAGCTGTCAAACAGCCGCCACTGGCTTTTATCAGAACACCTTCAGGAAACCTCCAGCTCTAATTTTGTCCCTAGAGCAACATCCGGTGACAAATGCTTTCTGTGGTGAGAGGGTTTTACTGCCACTATTATGATAGATAGATTAATGATGATAAATGATGATGTTTGGTAAAGAATGTTGAAACTGACAGCACCAATTGTGCCTGAAAGTGAGTGCCCCTCCCCCCCCCCACCCACCCAACCCCCCAAAAGAAAGATATAGTTGTTAATTACTGTCCCACAACAGCAAGGCGGCATTTCGGCCCACAGAAAGCTTGCAGAGCTTCTTCAGCTTAGTTACATTTGTCGGTGGCTTTGGTTTTATTTACACCCAAGGATCACAAGATGGAAAGAGATGGGATACTGAGAACTTCATATACCCAGCTAGAAGTTTATAGCTAGACATTTGGCAATTATTTGGTTGAATGTTCTGAACATTGAGATTTTGGTTCTTAAGACGTTGAATCTGTCAGGTTTCTGGATGTTCCTGGAGTGTTTTTATTGACCTTTATTTTTCTGTAATGCTCTGGCTGAGGCAGGCTGCATGTGAACAGGGGCTTTATTATTTATTAGGGCTAAGGCAAACTCTTGGTCAGCACATGCAGGGGTCAAAACACAGACAGGCAGGTACATCATAGACAATTCCATAATCCAAAAGAAAACCCAAGAAAAAAACAAGAAAACCAAGAAGCAGAACAGACGCAAGGTCAGGTAGTGTCACGTTGACTCCCCCAAGAGCCCTCCAAACTGAGGCGCTTAAGAGCAGTCCTCATCAGTGCCGTAATCTACAGCACCTGTGTGCTTGGAGCTGGGTTTCAGGTGAGGGGCGGAGCTTAGCCCTTGCTCATTAGAGCTAATGACTTGCTAATGACCCACTGATGCCCGCAGAGGGAGACATTACATTTCAATCTTTTAAAGTTTTCTGGACAACCAAGGATCACAAGATAGGATACTGAGAACTCCCATATCCAGCTACAAATATTTGGTTAGTGGAACGACACAAAAACGTTCTGAACATTGCGATTTTGGTTCTTTGAAACCTTTAATCTGTCACATTTTAATTGACCTTTTTCCATGTTATTCGTTCATTTTTATGAATACAGGCTTTTCACATTTCACATTTTCACAAGTAGACATGTTAAAAAAAAGATTCCTTCAAGCTCAACTAAAGTTAAAAAAAAATCAAAATGATGGAATCAGCAGATGGGATCAGGAAGTGGCATTGTTTAAGTTTTAGAAACTATATCTAGTCAACATTCAACCCAAGTTAATAAATAAATGAATAAGTAAAGCAGAAAGTGGAACTTTTAGACGTTCATCAATTTGAGGAACCTCTTATTGTGCATAAAAAAAACGCCAAGAACCTTTTTCTTCTAAAAACCTTTTTTTAATGGTTCCTCAAAGCAGTTTAAGAGGTTCATCCAAAGTTGAGGTTCTTTCAAACTGACGAACCTCAAAGATCTCATACATAAGGTTACCATATTTTGTTTTTCTAAATAAGGACACTGGGGTTAGGTTGTTAGGCTGTTGTTAGTCTGTGGTTAGGATGTTGTAGCTAAGGGGCTTCATGTAAGCCTAAGTTGTAGAACCCAAATGTGTGTGTAGGCAGTGTGTGTGTGAGTATAATAGTTGGGGGGAGTTAAATATCTCTAAATCATGCAGTTCTGATAATGAACATTAATACATAACCAGTTACTCATTTATCAAAACTTTCATTTCATCTTGAGTGTCTCACAAAAAAAAGCTACATTTAACATTTACCACCCTGTTACATTACATTTTTATGTATAAATCTGATTTGTGTTTATTTAGGTTTGTGTTCAGGTTATTTTTAGGCTGTGGCCAGTTGGCTGTGCCGGAAGAAATGTTTGACCATTGGTTGATATAGATGCAGGTACATGTATACCAATATTGGCTGTGAGAAGGCGGGGCTTAAACAAACATAAATCCACACATTAACTGTGTTTTAAAGCCTAGGCTCCAATCGGGCTAGGGCAGGTCTCAGAGGTAATGTCTTATGAAAACTCTTTCATATTACCCTGTTGATCACACAGTTGAAAAAGTGTGACCAGACTGCTTGGGACTACTCACCGGAAACGTCCCGCCTCTTGCAATTGCGGCGCAAAACTTGTGTGCTTTTTCATTTTTTCATGGAAATGAATTATAAACTATACTTTTTAAACTCTAGAAGCTCTGGATGCTTTGTTTTCTACTATTTTTGTGGTGCTGTCTCCCCCAACCTTTCCCCAAGTTGTATGTGGGCAAAGGGCTGGAAAGAATACATCAGTTCTACATGTAGGCTGCATTTCCAGGCTGTATACAATGGGCCTTTCCATTTGGAACAGTCTTCTGTGACCTAGCGGCAGAAATATAATGGCCTATGCTTTGGGACGCAGCTACTGACTGTGTGTTTACTATAGAAACAGACACTTCCACACAGGCAATCCCGACCAGACACATTTTTACGTCCCCAAAAAGAGGGTGTGTGTGGGGGAAAATGAGGATGCCTAGTCACCCGATATTAGGCAGTTTCTGCAGTCCTTCCTGGGTGTCTGCTTAGCAGTGTGGCTAATTTCCATGACTATAATGTTTATTAACGTTAGCTAATATGAGGCCAGAAACCAGCACAGCACACAGCATGATCAAACCACTTCTCCTGTAAAAAAGGAAAGGGACTAAAAGTAGGTAATTTGAGTAGAAATAAAAAGCTCCTGTTAATCTTTGCAGTGATGTATCAGTGCTAAGTAACACTCATTGTTGGAGCAGGTTGCTGTAGCAAAGCTGTGTGTAGGAGTGATGTTCTCAAAAGCAGAGTTACAGCAGTTTTTTCAGTTTATTTATTTCTTTTGATCTTTGTTCCCTGAGCACATTATTTCACAAACAATATTTATCAAGTATTCATTGTTGAGGAAGCATAAGGCCATATAGTATAAGGCCTATCACATAATAATGACAATAAATACATAGTAATACAGTCAAGCCGGAAAGTCTGCACACCCCTTTCCCCTCCTACACGTTTTATTTTGCTACAGGCTTATTCATTTTGAGCCACAAAAATGCACATTTTCTTAAAAATCTAAATGTAAATGTAATTATTTAATAATTTAATTAATGTAATAATTATTTAATAAATTATCTTCCTAGCTCCCCGCTGAGGCCAGCAGAGGGGGACATTACAGTGCTGTGCAAAACCATTATTAATAGGCGGTATTGTATGATTGTCTTGGGCCGCCTTAAATTCAGAAAAAAAACAGATGCACATTCAGACAGTAGAAACAATTCTAGGCGAAATTCTGAAATTCAGCGTAACGTTGCACTGCTCTCTAATTTCCTCAGTAACAAAGCTCAGTTTAGCAGTGCACACATCATTCTTACATTTGAAATGCTTGTGTCTTATTAAGCCGTTGTCTGCACCTGCCATTGGCACTGGACTGGGTTTGTGCTGAAGTTCTTGAAACAGTAGCCAGCAACACCACACAGCAGCACAACAGCCACGATGATGCCTAAGAGCGCCCAGCTGCCAGGTTCTGCACAAACACATGGAGGTCAAGACTCTCTCACTGTCGTAGTACAATCAGAGCACTGCACAATTTCGACATGTTAAGATTCACCAGTTTCTGACAGTAATGACTGAAAACAGACTAAACACATGGGGGACAATGTTACCATTAGGAACTTACCAGTGAGTTCCAAAGAGATGACTTTGACCTCGCGACCTTTACCATCGAAGATCGTGTACTGGCCCACATCTGAAACGTTGACATTAAGCAACTGGATGCTGCTGCTGGTCACTTGGATCCGGTTATCGTAGTTGGTGAGATTCCTCACTGGTGAGCCTTGCTGCACCAACATGAGGTTCACATCCTTCTTGGAGAAGCGCAGACTGACTTCGTCCTTCGAAAGGCCAGCAAATGATATGGTGAGCTCCTCTCCAGCCACACAGTACTGGGTATGTGCTGAGGCTTTTAAGGCAATTAGGAAGGGTAGAGTTAGACCCTAAATTTCACTAATTTTACTACTAAATTAAGGAAAGCAATAAAGACAGACCAGAGTTACTTACTGACAACTTTTACTTTAGTGACACAAATCACTTTCCTCACGTTGTTGCTCTGAGTGTAGTCTCCCTGATCCTCGAAGTTCACAGAGTTAATTATGAAGTTCCTATCAAACCCCGATCCCTTCACTGCTCCTCTTTTGGGATGGACACTGCTGGACCAGATAATGTAATTCTGGGATTTATCCACAGATGTAAATCCCAATGAATCAATCTTGGATAGCAGGTAGATGTTCAGCTGATGTCCATAAGGAACTTCCATATTCTCAATTTGTGAGGCACAGGGATCTGAGAGGAGAGAGGAGAAGTGAAAAACCTCATCCAGCCAACATGTGACCTCTGTGACATCTATAACATTTAAGTGAATCTGTTCCTTTTCTGAATTAACATTATATGTAGTTTGAATAAGTGACTAAATAAGTATCAGTTGCTTTGTGACAATGCTGCTTATTCCAAGCTCAATATAAATAAATACTGTTTGACTTTTCACTCTTTAAAGTCTGAACCATCAAATAAATGCCAGATTATTAATATCCTTTCAAACTGGATTTTTGGATTTCACCTCCTGACTAGTTTAGATCAAATAACACTTTGCATCCACTAGAGCCCGGGGGTCACGAGTTCAAATCTCAAGCCATGCGCCTTTGCCATCAGCTGCCGGAGTCAGAGAGAGCACAATTGGCCGTGCCCTCTCTGGGTGGGTAGATGGCACCCTCTTTCTTCAACACTCTAAAGTGATGTTGGCTGGCACGGGCGTTTGTTAGCTGGGGTGGTAGAGCTGGAGACCTGGAGACCTCTGAACATGTTGGTTGCCTGGTGATGCCGTATCGGCAGCATCGCCAGGCAACGAAAAGAGGCAGCAGTTGGCTGCTCATGTTTTGGGGAAGACATGTGTTAAGTCCTTACCCTAGTGTCCTAGGGGGAGTAACCAATGAGTGGGTCAATTGACAATACCAAATTAGGAGAAAAAGGGGACACTTGAATGGACTTTTATTTTGTACCATATTTGATACATTTTATAAAGAAAGCAAAATAAAAGTTGCCTTTAAAATTTTACTCAAGTCATTTCAAACTGTATGTAATTTTTTTGGTGTGTGCAGTGCACATATAATCCACCAGGGGGCAGAAAAACATGTACCTGTTTTTATTTCCCCATGTAATTAATTTGTATGTTATGTATTATATATTATCGCTATTATTGATACAGTATCTACAGTTATTAATTGTATTGATGTGACCACAGTGTGTAGTGGAATGATTTTAGCAGCAGGAGCTCACCAGTGACTTTTAAAGTGATGATCTTGACTTCACGATCTTTACCATCCAAGAGTGTGTACCTCCCCCCATCTGACACCTGAACTTCAAGCACCTGGATACTGCTGCTGGACACTTCAATCCGTCCATTGTAATTGGGCCGATTCCTCACAGGTGAGCCCTTCTGTACCAGCATGAGGTTCACATCGTTGTTGGAGAAACGTAGACCAGCTTCATCCTTCCGAAGGCCGCCCAGTGAAATGGTGAGAGTTTGACCAGTCTTTAAACTCTGGGTTTCTGCTGAGGCTTTTAGAGCCATAGGGGAGAGCAGCGTTAGACTCATAGTAAAGTGTGAACCGTTAGACATAAGAGTCATGAAGAACACAGTCACTTACGGAGAACTTTTACTTTGGTGTCAGAAATCACTTTCCTCAAGTTGTTCCTCTGGGTGTAGGTTCCCTGGTCATCAAAATTGACCGAACTAATGGTGAATGGTGGTCTTTTCTCTCTTAAATTGTAGAAAACAGACTAACACTCTTGCTTAAAGTATTTAGAGGAATGTGTGATTTTTAACTTCATGGCTTTTGGAGATCAGCTCATCTTCTACTCGCTTAACTATTCACTGTAACACACGTTTTGACCAGGTGTGCCCAAGTATGCTCGTGGTGTTTTGCATGCCACTGTATATTTCTTAGTAAAAGTTTTAACTCAACTCGAAGAACCATTCAAGGTGGTTCTTCACTTTAATGTTCCTTTTTGTATATGGTGCTTTACACCGCCCTTTAAAAATGGGTCTATAAAGCACCAGAAAAGGGTTTCACTATTGTTACTATTGAGTCATGGAACTTCTTTTCAGTACTACATAGAACCATTTTTGCTTAAGAGTCAAATCGCAGTAATACAGTTGGGCAAATAAGGTTTGTATAAGCACAGGATGACAAGTTTACTCATAATAATAATAATAATAATAATAATAATAATAATAATAATAATATAATCATACTTTCATTTTTGTAATTGTGCTTGATGTTTTTTGCACATGTAAGGATTATTATTATTATTATTATTATTAGTAGTAGTAGTAGCAGCAGTAGTAGTAGTAGTAGTAGCAGCAGTAGTGGTGGTAACAGCAGTAGTAGTAGCAGTAGTAGCAGTAGTAGTAGTAGATGTAGTAATAGTAGTAGTAGTAGTAGTTGTAGTAGCAGCAGTAGTAGTAGCAGCATTAGTAGCAGCAGTAGTAGCAGTAGCAGTAGTAGTAGTAGTAGTAGCAGCATTAGTAGCAGCAGTAGTAGCAGTAGCAGTAGTAGTAGTAGTAGCAGTAGCAGCAGTAGTGGTGGTAACAGCAGTAGTAGTAGTAGCAGTAGTAGCAGTAGTAGTAGTAGATGTAGTAATAGTAGTAGTAGTAGTAGTAGTAGTTGTAGTAGCAGCAGTAGTAGTAGCAGTAGTAGCAATAGCAGTAGTAGCAGTAGTAGTAGTAGCAGCATTAGTAGCAGTAGTAGTAGTAGTAGTAGTAGTAGTAGTAATAGCAGTAGGAATTGCTGACACGGATGTGCAAATGCACACACACAGATCGTCTAGTCTCTGTAGAGAAGTACTACCAATAGAATAACAATCCCTGAAGCAGATAAACCATGCTGCCTAATGCCAGGCATGGGCTAGAGGGGTATAAAGCCCCCCAGCATTGAGCTGTGAAGCAGTGGAAGAACTGTGTTCTCTGGAATGATGGTTGGACCAACATGTTTGGGATGAGCCAACAAAAATGTGCTGCATCCTGAATGTAGAGCAGTCCTCAAGGACAAAAAGGCAGGTGCAGTAGACTGCAGCTTGGTGTGAACTCAAGGTGAAGTAAGAGTAACCTAGCTAGTTTGCTAGCTGCAGTGTTCGAAGGAATGACCTTATCAGCAGGAGCTCACCAGTGACTTTTAAAGTGATGACCTTGACCTCACGACTTTTCCTGTCCAAGAGTGTGTAACTCCCCTCATCTGACACCTGAACATTGAGCAGCTGGACACTGCTGCTGGTCACTTTCATCCGTTTACTGTAGTCAGGGACGGGTGAGCCTTGCAGCATAACATCTTTCTTGGAGAAACGCAGACCGGCTTCTTCCTTGCTGAGGCCGCTCAGTGAAATGGTGAGAGTTTGACCAGTCTTTAAACTCTGGGTTTCTGCTGAGGCTTTTAGAGCCATAGGGGAGAGCAGCGTTAGACTCATAGTAAAGTGTAAACCGTTAGACATAAGAGGCATGAAGACCACAGTCACTTACGGAGAACTTTTACTTTGGTGTCAGAAATCACTTTCCTCAAGTTGTTCCTCTGGGTGTAGGTTCCCTGGTCATCAAAATTGACTGAACTAATGGTGAAGCTCTTAGATAAAAACCCTGTAACTTCTCCCCTTTTGCACTGGACACTCTTGGGCCAGACAAAGCAGCTCTTGGATCTGTTCACAGACGTAAACTCCATTGTATTGTTCTTATCTCTCAGCTTGATGCTCAGCTTTTGGCCGTACTTCAGATCCACAGATTCCGCAGCACAGAACTCTAAGAGGAGAGAAGAGGAGAGAAGAGGAGTGAAGAATTCTACATTTGTAATTGTGCTGAAATCATTTAGAGATTTCATCATAGAGAATCATTTATCTCGAGAGAGTTCGAGCTCAGAGCTGTAGACCAGAGAAATCACTGATGATCATATAAAAGTAGTAATAGTAGTAGTAGCAGTAGTAGTAGTAGTAGTAATATCAGTAGTAATAGTAGCAGTAGTAGTAATAGTAGTAGTAGTATAATTGTAATTATTAATATTAATATAATAATAACAATAATGATAATTATTATTATTTATTATTATTATTAGTAGTAGTAGTAATAGTAGTAGTAGCAGTAGTAGTAGTAATAATAGCAGCAGCAGTAGCAGCAGTAGTAGTAGTAGTAGTAGTAATAATATTAGTAATAGTAGTAGTAGCAGTAGCAGTAGTAGTAATAGCAGCAGCAGTAGTAGTAGTAGTAATAGTAGTAGTAGTAGTAGTAGTAGTAGTAATAGCAGCAGTAGAAGTAGTAGTAGTAGTAGTAGTAGTAATAGTAGTAGTAGTAGTAGTAGTAGTAGTAATAGCAGCAGTAGAAGTAGTAGTAGTAGTAGTAGTAGCAATAGTAGTAGTAGTAGTAGTAGTAGTAATAGCAGCAGTAGTAATAGTAGTAGTAGTAGTAGTAATAGCAGCAGTAGAAGTAGTAGTAGTAGTAGTAGTATAATTGTAATTATTATTATTATTATTAGTAGTAGTAGTAATAGTAGTAGCAGTTGCAGTAGCAGTAGTAGTAATAATAGTAGTAGTAGCAGTAGCAGTAGTACTAGCAGTAGTAGTATAATTGTAATTATTAATATTAATATTATAATCATTGTTATTAGTCTAATTGTAATTACTATTATTATTATTATTATTATTATTATTACAGAATGCTCAAGCTCGTGGTTTGTGAATGTGCAGGACTGAGGAAGGAGAATATGATCTCACCTGTAAAGAAGGCAGCGCAGAGCACAATCCAGAAGCCCCACATTGTTCTATGGCTGCACAGACAGAGAGGATGGTTGAGTGTTCTTAGTGACTCTTAGCGTCCTCTGTTCTATCAGGAAAGGATTAACTTGTGCCGATCACACATTACCACAGTATTTATTAATTACCTTAAATCATTTTACAAATGTATCTGAATATTGTATATTTATACATTTGTGCCCGAACTATCCTGTGATCAGAAGTGTTGATGCACAGCCAGTGAACCATTTAAATGGGACGACATTTATTGCCCCTAAATGTTACTTTTAAAACACTGGATTTAGTTTAGAGCACTTTAAGAGATAACTTTTCTCTCTCAGATAACTTTTACTAAGGTCTTAAGGCCAGAGCACACCGATCAAACCGATCAACAGCTGATCTTCCTCGTTAGAGAAATGGGGAATGATGAAGACTGTGTGTTTTAAGATGCATTCAGATGGGATTATATGTACAAATGTGCCTCTTTAATAAGGTTATAAGGTTTGTTCCCGTCCGGATCGACTCTAAGAAAAATACAAAAGTACCTAGCAACTTCAGTTTTTCACTGAACTCGTCAGTGAGCGTCTGATCATTTTAGACATGTCTGGATTCATATCTCTGTGTTTTTCTAGGCAGATGTCGCCTCACGTCAGGACAAAAAGGTGTTTGGCCGCAGCTGCACACCGGAGCAGCAACTTCAGCTTTTTAAAAAGCTTAGCTTTACCTCATATAAGATGGCAAAGCACCAATAATCTCTCCAGGGGAGCGTTCAAATAGCTGAACAATTAGCTAATTCATCAAATAAGTGAGCTGGGTAACAAGGAAAGCATGAGCTGTGTGGAAATGTCTCATCAAACACCAAAGTAGAAGAATGCAACATGTCCAATTCGACCAAACATTTCCGAGCATTTGCTCGTATCGGTGTGCTCCAGCCTTTAGACCTTAACGAGCTTGTTCAGGGGGTCTTATTATTAGGAAAGACCGACCAGTGGCTCCTCTAAACAGCTGCCTAGCACTCTGAACATTGAAGCAACTGATGTCCACAAAGCAGAAGAATGATCTTATCAGAAGATAGTAAAGAGTTTTCAGGTGCAGCTTAACATCTGCATAGCCCTACAAAACAACCGCACCCTCACAGCACCTCCAGTATTGCAGTAGCAGTAGCCTTTATTCAGGCTTCATTATCAATATCAAAATCAATATCACTGATATTAGTGCTGCAGAAATAATCCTGTTGACTGTAGTGAAAGAATGCAGATAAAAAAGGCAGAATACTCACCCTGAGAAGTACAGCTAAGTACAGGATGTCTCACTGTGATCTGTTGTTGAGCTGTCAAACAGCCGCCACTGGCTTTTATCAGAACACCTTCAGGAAACCTCCAGCTCTAATTTTGTCCCTAGAGCAACATCCGGTGACAAATGCTTTCTGTGGTGAGAGGGTTTTACTGCCACTATTATGATAGATAGATTAATGATGATAAATGATGATGTTTGGTAAAGAATGTTGAAACTGACAGCACCAATTGTGCCTGAAAGTGAGTGCCCCTCCCCCCCCCCCCCCACCCACCCAACCCCCCAAAAGAAAGATATAGTTGTTAATTACTGTCCCACAACAGCAAGGCGGCATTTCGGCCCACAGAAAGCTTGCAGAGCTTCTTCAGCTTAGTTACATTTGTCGGTGGCTTTGGTTTTATTTACACCCAAGGATCACAAGATGGAAAGAGATGGGATACTGAGAACTTCATATACCCAGCTAGAAGTTTATAGCTAGACATTTGGCAATTATTTGGTTGAATGTTCTGAACATTGAGATTTTGGTTCTTAAGACGTTGAATCTGTCAGGTTTCTGGATGTTCCTGGAGTGTTTTTATTGACCTTTATTTTTCTGTAATGCTCTGGCTGAGGCAGGCTGCATGTGAACAGGGGCTTTATTATTTATTAGGGCTAAGGCAAACTCTTGGTCAGCACATGCAGGGGTCAAAACACAGACAGGCAGGTACATCATAGACAATTCCATAATCCAAAAGAAAACCCAAGAAAAAAACAAGAAAACCAAGAAGCAGAACAGACGCAAGGTCAGGTAGTGTCACGTTGACTCCCCCAAGAGCCCTCCAAACTGAGGCGCTTAAGAGCAGTCCTCATCAGTGCCGTAATCTACAGCACCTGTGTGCTTGGAGCTGGGTTTCAGGTGAGGGGCGGAGCTTAGCCCTTGCTCATTAGAGCTAATGACTTGCTAATGACCCACTGATGCCCGCAGAGGGAGACATTACATTTCAATCTTTTAAAGTTTTCTGGACAACCAAGGATCACAAGATAGGATACTGAGAACTCCCATATCCAGCTACAAATATTTGGTTAGTGGAACGACACAAAAACGTTCTGAACATTGCGATTTTGGTTCTTTGAAACCTTTAATCTGTCACATTTTAATTGACCTTTTTCCATGTTATTCGTTCATTTTTATGAATACAGGCTTTTCACATTTCACATTTTCACAAGTAGACATGTTAAAAAAAAGATTCCTTCAAGCTCAACTAAAGTTAAAAAAAAATCAAAATGATGGAATCAGCAGATGGGATCAGGAAGTGGCATTGTTTAAGTTTTAGAAACTATATCTAGTCAACATTCAACCCAAGTTAATAAATAAATGAATAAGTAAAGCAGAAAGTGGAACTTTTAGACGTTCATCAATTTGAGGAACCTCTTATTGTGCATTAAAAAAATGCCAAGAACCTTTTTCTTCTAAAAACCTTTTTTTAATGGTTCCTCAAAGCAGTTTAAGAGGTTCATCCAAAGTTGAGGTTCTTTCAAACTGACGAACCTCAAAGATCTCATACATAAGGTTACCATATTTTGTTTTTCTAAATAAGGACACTGGGGTTAGGTTGTTAGGCTGTTGTTAGTCTGTGGTTAGGATGTTGTAGCTAAGGGGCTTCATGTAAGCCTAAGTTGTAGAACCCAAATGTGTGTGTAGGCAGTGTGTGTGTGAGTATAATAGTTGGGGGGAGTTAAATATCTCTAAATCATGCAGTTCTGATAATGAACATTAATACATAACCAGTTACTCATTTATCAAAACTTTCATTTCATCTTGAGTGTCTCACAAAAAAAAGCTACATTTAACATTTACCACCCTGTTACATTACATTTTTATGTAAAAATCTGATTTGTGTTTATTTAGGTTTGTGTTCAGGTTATTTTTAGGCTGTGGCCAGTTGGCTGTGCCGGAAGAAATGTTTGACCATTGGTTGATATAGATGCAGGTACATGTATACCAATATTGGCTGTGAGAAGGCGGGGCTTAAACAAACATAAATCCACACATGAACTGTGTTTTAAAGCCTAGGCTCCAATCGGGCTAGGGCAGGTCTCAGAGGTAATGTCTTATGAAAAGTCTTTCATATTACCCTGTTGATCACACAGTTGAAAAAGTGTGACCAGACTGCTTGGGACTACTCACCGGAAACGTCCCGCCTCTTGCAATTGCGGCGCAAAACTTGTGTGCTTTTTCATTTTTTCATGGAAATGAATTATAAACTATACTTTTTAAACTCTAGAAGCTCTGGATGCTTTGTTTTCTACTATTTTTGTGGTGCTGTCTCCCCCAACCTTTCCCCAAGTTGTATGTGGGCAAAGGGCTGGAAAGAATACATCAGTTCTACATGTAGGCTGCATTTCCAGGCTGTATACAATGGGCCTTTCCATTTGGAACAGTCTTCTGTGACCTAGCGGCAGAAATATAATGGCCTATGCTTTGGGACGCAGCTACTGACTGTGTGTTTACTATAGAAACAGACACTTCCACACAGGCAATCCCGACCAGACACATTTTTACGTCCCCAAAAAGAGGGTGTGTGTGGGGGAAAATGAGGATGCCTAGTCACCCGATATTAGGCAGTTTCTGCAGTCCTTCCTGGGTGTCTGTTTAGCAGTGGGGCTAATTTCCATGACTATAATGTTTATTAACGTTAGCTAATATGAGGCCAGAAACCAGCACAGCACACAGCATGATCAAACCACTTCTCCTGTAAAAAAGGAAAGGGACTAAAAGTAGGTAATTTGAGTAGAAATAAAAAGCTCCTGTTAATCTTTGCAGTGATGTATCAGTGCTAAGTAACACTCATTGTTGGAGCAGGTTGGTGTAGCAAAGCTGTGTGTAGGAGTGATGTTCTCAAAAGCAGAGTTACAGCAGTTTTTTCAGTTTATTTATTTCTTTTGATCTTTGTTCCCTGAGCACATTATTTCACAAACAATATTTATCAAGTATTCATTGTTGAGGAAGCATAAGGCCATATAGTATAAGGCCTATCACATAATAATGACAATAAATACATAGTAATACAGTCAAGCCGGAAAGTCTGCACACCCCTTTCCCCTCCTACACGTTTTATTTTGCTACAGGCTTATTCATTTTGAGCCACAAAAATGCACATTTTCTTAAAAATCTAAATGTAAATGTAATTATTTAATAATTTAATTAATGTAATAATTATTTAATAAATTATCTTCCTAGCTCCCCGCTGAGGCCAGCAGAGGGGGACATTACAGTGCTGTGCAAAACCATTATTAATAGGCGGTATTGTATGATTGTCTTGGGCCGCCTTAAATTCAGAAAAAAAACAGATGCACATTCAGACAGTAGAAACAATTCTAGGCGAAATTCTGAAATTCAGCGTAACGTTGCACTGCTCTCTAATTTCCTCAGTAACAAAGCTCAGTTTAGCAGTGCACACATCATTCTTACATTTGAAATGCTTGTGTCTTATTAAGCCGTTGTCTGCACCTGCCATTGGCACTGGACTGGGTTTGTGCTGAAGTTCTTGAAACAGTAGCCAGCAACACCACACAGCAGCACAACAGCCACGATGATGCCTAAGAGCGCCCAGCTGCCAGGTTCTGCACAAACACATGGAGGTCAAGACTCTCTCACTGTCGTAGTACAATCAGAGCACTGCACAATTTCGACATGTTAAGATTCACCAGTTTCTGACAGTAATGACTGAAAACAGACTAAACACATGGGGGACAATGTTACCATTAGGAACTTACCAGTGAGTTCCAAAGAGATGACTTTGACCTCGCGACCTTTACCATCGAAGATCGTGTACTGGCCCACATCTGAAACGTTGACATTAAGCAACTGGATGCTGCTGCTGGTCACTTGGATCCGGTTATCGTAGTTGGTGAGATTCCTCACTGGTGAGCCTTGCTGCACCAACATGAGGTTCACATCCTTCTTGGAGAAGCGCAGACTGACTTCGTCCTTCGAAAGGCCAGCAAATGATATGGTGAGCTCCTCTCCAGCCACACAGTACTGGGTATGTGCTGAGGCTTTTAAGGCAATTAGGAAGGGTAGAGTTAGACCCTAAATTTCACTAATTTTACTACTAAATTAAGGAAAGCAATAAAGACAGACCAGAGTTACTTACTGACAACTTTTACTTTAGTGACACAAATCACTTTCCTCACGTTGTTGCTCTGAGTGTAGTCTCCCTGATCCTCGAAGTTCACAGAGTTAATTATGAAGTTCCTATCAAACCCCGATCCCTTCACTGCTCCTCTTTTGGGATGGACACTGCTGGACCAGATAATGTAATTCTGGGATTTATCCACAGATGTAAATCCCAATGAATCAATCTTGGATAGCAGGTAGATGTTCAGCTGATGTCCATAAGGAACTTCCATATTCTCAATTTGTGAGGCACAGGGATCTGAGAGGAGAGAGGAGAAGTGAAAAACCTCATCCAGCCAACATGTGACCTCTGTGACATCTATGACATTTAAGTGAATCTGTTCCTTTTCTGAATTAACATTATATGTAGTTTGAATAAGTGACTAAATAAGTATCAGTTGCTTTGTGACAATGCTGCTTATTCCAAGCTCAATATAAATAAATACTGTTTGACTTTTCACTCTTTAAAGTCTGAACCATCAAATAAATGCCAGATTATTAATATCCTTTCAAACTGGATTTTTGGATTTCACCTCCTGACTAGTTTAGATCAAATAACACTTTGCATCCACTAGAGCCCGGGGGTCACGAGTTCAAATCTCAAGCCATGCGCCTTTGCCATCAGCTGCCGGAGTCAGAGAGAGCACAATTGGCCGTGCCCTCTCTGGGTGGGTAGATGGCGCCCTCTTTCTTCAACACTCTAAAGTGATGTTGGCTGGCACGGGCGTTTGTTAGCTGGGGTGGTAGAGCTGGAGACCTGGAGACCTCTGAACATGTTGGTTGCCTGGTGATGCCGTATCGGCAGCATCGCCAGGCAACGAAAAGAGGCAGCAGTTGGCTGCTCATGTTTTGGGGAAGACATGTGTTAAGTCCTTACCCTAGTGTCCTAGGGGGAGTAACCAATGAGTGGGTCAATTGACAATACCAAATTAGGAGAAAAAGGGGACACTTGAATGGACTTTTATTTTGTACCATATTTGATACATTTTATAAAGAAAGCAAAATAAAAGTTGCCTTTAAAATTTTACTCAAGTCATTTCAAACTGTATGTAATTTTTTTGGTGTGTGCAGTGCACATATAATCCACCAGGGGGCAGAAAAACATGTACCTGTTTTTATTTCCCCATGTAATTAATTTGTATGTTATGTATTATATATTATCGCTATTATTGATACAGTATCTACAGTTATTAATTGTATTGATGTGACCACAGTGTGTAGTGGAATGATTTTAGCAGCAGGAGCTCACCAGTGACTTTTAAAGTGATGATCTTGACTTCACGATCTTTACCATCCAAGAGTGTGTACCTCCCCCCATCTGACACCTGAACTTCAAGCACCTGGATACTGCTGCTGGACACTTCAATCCGTCCATTGTAATTGGGCCGATTCCTCACAGGTGAGCCCTTCTGTACCAGCATGAGGTTCACATCGTTGTTGGAGAAACGTAGACCAGCTTCATCCTTCCGAAGGCCGCCCAGTGAAATGGTGAGAGTTTGACCAGTCTTTAAACTCTGGGTTTCTGCTGAGGCTTTTAGAGCCATAGGGGAGAGCAGCGTTAGACTCATAGTAAAGTGTGAACCGTTAGACATAAGAGGCATGAAGAACACAGTCACTTACGGAGAACTTTTACTTTGGTGTCAGAAATCACTTTCCTCAAGTTGTTCCTCTGGGTGAAGGTTCCCTGGTCATCAAAATTGACCGAACTAATGGTGAATGGTGGTCTTTTCTCTCTTAAATTGTAGAAAACAGACTAACACTCTTGCTTAAAGTATTTAGAGGAATGTGTGATTTTTAACTTCATGGCTTTTGGAGATCAGCTCATCTTCTACTCGCTTAACTATTCACTGTAACACACGTTTTGACCAGGTGTGCCCA